>NW_011502139.1:0-2689 GCF_000495115.2 Populus euphratica
CAAGAACAAAAGTGTTTATTTTTGTTTTTGTATGAATATGCTCTCGAATTAAAGAACAAATACTTAAAAAATAAAAATTATGAACCTTTTACATGAGTGTTTTATGAGGAATTTATAACCGCTGAACCTTATTATTTTATTGGTACGGAGGGGTTGGAGTATCATTTCATCCCAATAACATTAATGAGATATAAATATCTCTTATACAACATTAATAAAGGATTAATATACCTTATATAATATTAATGGTGATGGAAATATGGTTGACCTTTAGAAGACTTTTGTACTTTTAATGGTGTAGAGAGATGAGTATTCTTGACATTAATATTCTATGTTAAAAAGCCATAGGAATAAACAAATAAAGTTTAATGGCTCAATATAGGGCCTATAATGGTTGTCAGACTCTTATGCCTTTGGGCTCAATATGTAGCTGAACCTAATAATATTGGGTCTAGTAGATTGTTATATATGTACTTGGGCTAAATATATAATTGAATTAAAAGATATCAGGTTTAGCAGCTTCGTAGATCTATATGTACTTGGGCTCAATGTGTAGTTGAACCCAAAGATGTTGGGCTTGAAAGAAAGTCAGACCTATGTCATTTAAACCTGACATTTTGTCAAACCTAAGTATGTTGGGTTATCATCATGGCTTTGACCTTTTTAAATATGGAATTAGGCTAATAATTAAATTTTAAAAATATATTGATCCATTAGTAGCCCTTTCAAGTCTTGGTGTATTGAATATGCAAAGATTTGAAAGATCATCATCTTTAATGAAAGACTTTTACCTTTTTCATAAGATAAGTTATCTTAAGTAGAACTATTAAGATTCTTATAGCCAGGTAATTTGTCCTTATTGAAAAAGTCTTTTAGAAAATAAAACGACAGTTTGTATTTAATACATTAATTGAATAGGTTTCTAGAGAAATGGTGACATGAAAAGTTATTCATCCAATAATGAGGATGAAAAGTTATTTCCTTTATAACCTTAGCCATTTTAGCTTCCATTTTCCTTTTCCTTTCACTTTTTATAATTTCTCTATAAAAACATATTGTTGAAGAAGCCTTGAGCGAGATTTGCTTTGTTTGTTAAGAAGAAACCTTGTTATTTTAGGTATTCCCTATCCTAAAACTTATTTTTTCTTGCTTATTTTCTAAAAAAAATGAACTTTAAAATAGTTAGATATAACCCTAGAAGTAGGGATGTTGCTTCATCTAGTGGCAAGTTCAGGTTCCAACTAAAAATTAAAGGATTCAATAGGGGATAATGGTCACTTAGTTAGGCCCTAAAACTTTAAGGGTTAGAACTCTAGCATCCACCTCTAAAATGAGGGAAGAAAATCTCAACATTAAAAAAGTTCTTCTCTTAATACCTCTAAGGAACCTCGGGGGAGAGAGAAGTTTCTCAAGCCCTTAAGGATAATGCACCCAGCACACTAACCATAAATAACATGGATTTTGTAAATGATTATTGATTGTGAGAGTGTGTGGCTAAATTGTCTTTTAGGGCTGAAAGAATTAGTCAGCCAACCTTGGTCATAGCTCGAGGGTACTTTAAAGTCACTACTCCTATATGTATGAATGGGTTAAAGTGCACTTTCCCTCTTTAAAGGTTTGTAAGAGAATATTTTTGGTATTATAGGTTGGGTCCAGGCTAGTTGCATCCTAATAGATGGATAGTTTTTATTTTTCTTTTATAAGTTCCTCAAGCTTGATAGAATCGAGCCTATTGTAAATATCTATAAGGATTTTTACCATTTGATTGTTAATATTGATGAAGGTAATAATATGTGTTTTTTTTTTTTACCTTTGCCAACAGATCTACTAGATCCATAAAGGAGACCTTGCAAGGAAAGCATGTACATATCAAGAAATGGAGGCGGATGTGGCTAATAATAAGATATGATGGGACAATTAGCCTAAAAAATAAGATGCAAGAAGTTTAGGTTGTGCCTCCTATTTAAAAGTATCTTCTCATGAGGTGAACAATAGATCTCGTTTGAACTCAAATGAGGAAAAACATATGTTATGTTGGACACAACCTCAATCGAGTATGATGTCAATAAGATGGCTAAAAAACATTAGCAAGTCTTATTATAAAGTATATAAGTTCTTTATCTCTTGCTTTTTTTACATCCAAATATTCATTTTAACTTTGTTTTTTAGTAGGGTTAACAATTAAAGAAGAAGAAAAAACTTCAGCAAGTCTATAAAAGAGAGCTTGTATACATTAAAAAGAGGATCTTCATCTTTAGAATTAAATGGAGCTAAGAATGGAGCAAGAATAGAAAACAAATCTTATCAGTATGGATGAGCTATTTATTCTTGAGAAAACTATTCATGATGAAACAATAATGAAAACCACTACTCCTATGGAAATGAAGGTTAGAGCTAATGGTGAGAGCCATTTTCTCCTGGCCAAAGGTCAATGACACGACTAAAAGATTGATATCTTCTTCCAAGTGCAGGAGTGTTGAAGTAATAAATAACCCGGCAAGACCAGGGTCGAATCACAAGGAGGTTAATTGTATAAATTATAGATAACAACAACAACAACAATAACAATAATAATAACAAATAGTAATAGTAATAGTATAGTAATAATAGTAGTAGTAGTAGCAGCAACAGCAGTAGTAATAATAATAATAATAATAATAATAATAATAATAATAATAATAATAAAGAA
>NW_011502139.1:5899-19083 GCF_000495115.2 Populus euphratica
CCTTGGTTTTATATCCAAGAACAGCTTAAATGCCCTTTATGGGTCGGGGATAGGCTTCCCATCCAGTTTTCTTAAAATCTGGCAAACAAGGTCTTTTTTAGTCAGATTCCCAAGACTATGCCAAGCATGTCCTTTATGAAAATGGGTTTATAAGTCATGAATTGCATGATGCTTATCTTCATTATGATAAGACTTAAAAGTCAATAGAATATTATTTAAAAACTCTCTGTATTTTGAAATAAATCCCACCTTTTGATAATTTTCATAGGTTTTGCGGAATGCATGTGAGTTCTTAAATATGGTGGGCTAGTAAAATCCACTTTGAAAGATTTCTACAGTTCTTTTTTTATGAGAAATGATCCCCACGTGCCTTAGAGTGATAAAATTTAATGACACTACTTACATCATTATCGGGAATGCATCTTTGAAATATTTGATCAGGACAATAATTGAATAATTAAGGGTCATCCCAATAAAAATTTTGCACGTCACTTAAAAATTTTATTTTATCTTCGGTACTCCAGTGAGCTGGCAAAAATCTTGAAGCAAGAAAATTGATATTTTTAACAAACCAAGGCATTGAACTAAGAGAAAGTAAGGATTCCTTAGGAAAGCAATCATCGATTAATGTGATGTCACATGTCGAATCTATTGTCACTCTTGATAAAAGATCCGTATTAATATTTTTAATGCCTTTTTCATCCTTGATTTCTTCCTGTTTGGTCATAGTATGAGAAAATAGAAATGCTGATGGGGAATCAGTCTTTTCTTTACGATGTTTAGATTCAATCTCTTCCTTACTCTCAGAGATTGACTCATCATCTTTCTCATAAGGTTCAAGAATTGGTTTTTGAATAAAAGTTAACTAAGTAAATGAAAGGAAATAAAAGGTATGAATAAGATATTAATAAAAGCAAAACTTAAGCATTAAAAAATATAAAGAGAGAAAGCAAGAGCATGATCTTGATCTAGAGACCAAGATACCTAAATGCATGGCAAATGCCTCCTTTTATAGGCCAAAATTAGGAACTATTAATTTGATTACTAATTGATGAGTGGGTGGCTAACTCTTAACTTGGTGATAATCCTTATCTCCTCTTATCTGCCCAAAATGTTAATGATAACATCAGAATTGGAACCAAACATGAAAGTTGTAGGAAATTGTCTTAGATTTTTTTTTTTAAAATGGAGGTCATTTGGACTTCTAGAACTCTAGATATGGTCTAAACACTAAACAATGTTCAAGCTGCAGGACAAATTTAGACTTTTTTGTTGTTGCTATAATTTGGACTTGAAAATGGTCTTTTTATATTTGGGCTCCCTATTAAAGTTGTAGGCCTATATCTTACCTTTCTATTCATATAAAGTAAATCTAAATTCAAGATCTATAACTCTAGATATGACCCAATTACTTAACAGTGTTCCGGTTTGGACTACACCAATATCTCTTTTCTAAGTTTGGCCATCTCTTTGTCCTTTCAATTTCAGTTCTTAAACTCATCAATCAATCCTTTCTTTTACATGATAGACGTGCATTTAAAATAAACATTTACCAAAAATTAAAGGTATCTTATATTATTAGATATGTTATTATAAAACATGCTTTAATTAAGAGGTTATTGATATTTTAAGTACAAAATGATGATATAAAACCTTGATAAAAAAAAAACACTTTTAAGTGCTAGTCAGTCAACTATAGGTGGCCCTTCCTAAAGTGATTGGTGATGTTGCTTTCCATTCTAATAGGAAAAGGATCTTATTAGATATATGATCTTTAATATAAGAAACTCTCTTGTTCGACCTTATTATTTTAGTTTATCATTATTGTTTTTAACAAAATTTTGTTTTTGATATACTTTCATGATGTGTGCTTATTCTAAAATGTGTTGGATTGCCCTTCAAAAGTTCAAAGATAAAAAGGTTGTTGTGTAAGTTAAGCCGAGGGACCTTAAAGTAACCTATATAATGCTAAAAAATGAAATGAAAGGCTAGGTTTTCAATTAAATTCTACTAAAAATGAGATTTTTTTTACTTATAATGAAATGGACTCCTTGAAGCAATGGATGAAAAAGATAAGGTTAAGCTCCTAGGTATTAGGGAAGAAGCCTATAGATTTCATGTGAAATTAGATGTTCTAAGGAATTCTTCCAAGGATTTCTAACCATTTTTAAAGGGTTTACAACATTGATTGAAATAGTTGGGGACATAATTTTTCTTGCCATGTCTAACTTATATTTTTTAAACTTGTCTAGAGGAATGTGAATGGATTTTAGTGTTGTTTTGCATTCAATTCTTATGCCTGAATTTGCTAATGTTTTCCTTATTAAGGCTTTAACTACGCAATATAGAAAATACCTTACTAGGGAGACTGACCTTAATATGTAAACCTTAGCCCTTTAACTTCCTTTAGCTTTGTAAACAGCCCAAGTCTTGTGGGGTTTGTCATGTTGTAGTGAATATTAATGTATTATAAAATTGATATTCTATTTGTTTTTATTTTTTCTTTAAAAAATATTTTGTTAGACTTTTTTAGTCTAAGTGAGTCCAAACCCCATAGTTTGAAAAACAATTACAAGGAAATATTGAATGCAATTTATATGGGTCTAATGCTCATATATAGAAAAATATTTAGAAGGAAATCTTCTAGGCAATTTGTATAGGTCCAACACTCACACATAGAAAAGTTTTGAAATTTTAACAATTTTTAAATTTTGGCAAGATTTGAAGTTTACCTAACCTTTGTAGGACTCGCCCTTTGTTTGAAATCAAGAAAAGATCTAGTTTGTAGGTACACCTTTATTAAGGAGGTCCTGCTCTTTTAATCTGGTTATCTATGAATGTATCCCAAACAAATTGGCAAAAGGCCTTTAACCATCATCTGGAGGTTGGAGCCATTGCATTAAAGAGACTTCAATCCCTTGGACAATTCAATATTTAATATTCAAATCAATATAAACTCAAGCATAATTCATGATCAAACATTTAATGTTCAATTAGCAATCACAACCCTGAAAAATAAACTCATAATCCAACATGAATTATTAAATCATTTCAAATAAAAAACACATATAGATCCAAAATAATTCAAATAATCTAAAAATTATACACAACAATGAGTATATTGTACCAAATTTCACAACATTTTAGCAATTTGTCAACAAAAATGATTTAAGGTAATAAATAAACCTTCCAATTACTAAGCATCAATTAGAGAGGTTGTTTCAACCAATAAAACAATGTTTGAAATAGAAAAGCAATTATGGCGTATGGGTTCGACTTGCCACGATCACTACCAGCGTGTGGTTCCATATATCATCACTAGTGAAATGAAAAATTGGGTGATTGGAATTTCCTCCTTCTATGTTTTTTTCCTATGATAATGGTGATGTTCATCGTCCCCTACAAATGTAGAAATCACTAACAATTAATTTTATATCTTTTTTAATATCAATGAATAAGCTTATCCCCTTCTATTGTAAATGATGGCTACATTTCTAATCAAGGAATGAAAAGTGGCCTGTGTTCGAGTTTGTTTTTAGGTTGTTAAAGGGGAGGAGGTTAAGTTGTTGTTGGGTTAATTATTTGGCTATTGATGGCTAGTAATTAACATATATTGTTGGTGTGGGGTTCAGTGTTGGTATTTGGCTAAAAATATAGAAGAAGAGATGAGTCATTGTTTATGATATCGTAACTCATTTTTTGGTTACTCTCTAAATTAATTTTTCACTTCAAAAAAGAAGAAGCACAGAACGATGTTGTTTTGAATGGTAGTGTGCATCTTTTTCTCCCTCTACACGTGTAGAGGAAGGGAAGAAAAAGTTTTTCAATTTTTTCCCGCTCTCTCTCCCCCCCTAACACAATTTATATCCCCTTTACCCTATCATCATAATGAAAAAAGAAAGGTGAGCCATGCTTTGGCTCCTTTACCCTGTGCTTGGCCAGGTTAGGGTGGCCGTCTTCCCCTAACTCCTATAAATATAAAGGGAGAATCAAAAAGAAAAAAAAAAGAGATTTTTTCTAGTGGAAATAAAAATAAAGAAGATAGAAAAGAACAGAAAATAGAGATGAACAAGGAAAGGGATCAGGAGATTGTTTAAGAGAAAAAGAGATGAACATAGGTTTTTTATTAGGGTAGAAAAATAGAGGGGTTTTGGAGAGAGAGAATGATTTTGAAAAAAAATAATAAAGAGACAGAAAGGGGGACATTTTGAGAGGACTAAAAAGAGAGAACTAAAGAGAAAAGAGAAATAATCAAAGAACAGAGGATGAGAAGACCAGAAAATGAGAAACAGAAGAAAAAAAATAAATAAAGCAGAAGGAAAACACAAAGAAAGAAAGAAGAACCACCAACCAAATAGCTCCTCAGTCCGTAACTGTGAACCACAACCCTTTTCCCTCTTCGCCACCAGCAGCAGCATCGTGAGCAACCACCAAGTAAGCCTTTACTTCTCTTCGTCTTTTTATTCTTCTTCTACATCACGACCTTCTCCACTATTTTGCATGAATAATGGAGAGTGAATTAACATGAACAGGTGAACAGTGGAGAGTTCTCCACTGGTTACTAGGCCAGATGATTAGTACTTAAAAGTGTATTTTTATTAATGTTTTATATTAGTTGTCACCAGGGTTGCGAAGTCGTCTGGCAACAATGGAAATGCTTTTGTCATGCCTTCTATGTGAGGTGTGGTGTGTTAGGAAGGTTTTTTAAATTTAATTATAGAATCATGATTAATATATAGGACTTGTCACCAAGTATTATGGTCACTAGGAACCTATGGTCTACGAAAGTCTGGATAAAGAATTGGTTATGCAAGGGGAAAATGCATCATATGTAGTGCACCTTACCTAAGGTAAGCTACATTGTTGTTTGATGGTTTTTTCCTAAGTCAGGTTTCTATTCGTTGGTCTATTTTAAAGTTCAAGACAGATCTCTCTTCATGAGAAAGTTTCTACCTTATTTGGTTAAATTCTAACCATTTTAAACTCTAAATTTTAGCATTGCGTTTATTTACACCTTGTATCTTCAATACTTGAGGGTATACTTTATCGTGTAATTTTACACCCCAAAAATATTAAAGTTTACATCTAGACCCTAAAAAAGTTAAATTTTTTTTTTGACATGGTGGCCAAATTCTAATGGATAATCAGAAATTGGTTACGATATCCAGTTTTGGATTTTTTTAAACTTGAAAAAGATGTAATTTTTTTTGTTTATGAACAATATGCTTGTAAAAATTTCAGGATTTGGCCGTATGCAACAAAATATTTTTTTTATTTTTTGCAAATGTTTTGAAATTATTTTTTTAAAATATTTTGGAGAAAATTGGTATTTTAATATTGGATTTATATTTCATAGTTATATATACAACCAAATATTATGCAAAATTGATAAAAAAAAATATGCGAAAAAATCACAATTGTTGAAGTGATTTTTGAATTTTTTTAATATAAATATAATTCACATCCTGCATGAATAGTAGGATGTGAATTATAATTCATGCAATGAACAAGAAAAAAAAAAGAAGAAGAAGGGGAAGAGGAGAGAGGGTGGACAACCTGGTGTGACGGTGGTCTAGCCAAGGATGATGGTGTGTTGCCGGTGGTTGCAACGATGGAGCTGGTGGCGAATGGTAGAGCAGGATGAAAGAAGGAGAAGAAAATCTACAGGAGAGAGAAAAAGTGACTCGCGGTGTATGCTTTGCCGCTGGTGAGGAGCTCAGGCAACCTTTTGTAGTAGAAATGGAGGGGCTGACGTGAGGACAATGAATGAGGTTGTGACAAAGATGGTGGTTAGCAGTAAAGGAAGCAAATAAAGAAGAAGAAAAATAGGAAAGGTTGTAGAGAGGAGAGGGGAATTGATGCCTTTATTAACTTACTAGGTGGCCTGGGCACATTAGAAGAGATCTTTCATCTTTTCTTTTGGGCCCAACTGCACATTAACCATAAACCTATAGGTTTGTTAAATGTTAATGGTTTTTATGATAAGTTGTTATCTTTTCTTAATCAGGCTATGGAATAGAAATTTCTAACATTTTCAGCACGACAAATCATAATCTTTGCTGTTGCTACTGAATAATTGATTGATCAACTACAATCTTTCATCCCCGTAATTAATCCCTTCATGAGTCGCATAAATTGGTCAACTAAGGAAAGTCGTAAAAAGATTAGATTGGATTTGAGACTTCATTTATGAATCCTTGTGTCTTTTGATTTTATTAATAGCATATTAATTTATTTTTTGATTTCTTATATTTTTTTAAGTGTGTTTCAGGTTTGTCAGTATTTGGTGTTTCAGGTTATGTCTTCTATACTCTATCTTTATACGTTAGGACATTGAGGACAATGTCTTATTTTGGTTGGGGGGAGAGGGTAGTAATATAAAAAAAATTAAGTAAATATGTTTTCTATTTTATAAATCATTTGTACAATTGTTGTTAATAGAATGACAAAGTAAAGAAGTTTTTTTTATTAAAGTGACTCTTGAAACGTATCTCAGTAAACATTCTTAACAAGGCTTTTTAGAAAACTTCTTGAAATATTCAAGTTTACAAACTCTCGCATTGTTATCACTTAATTCTACTCATATACTCATTTAACAAGTATTCTTAAACCTTCACTTTCACACACACACACTTTAACATATAATTGTGGGTTACAGATTGGATTATTACATTATTTATAATCTTTTGTTAAAGGTAACAACTAAGAAAAAGAGATAGTATATAATTTGCAAAAAAAAATGCAAAAAAAATTGATAATAATAAAAATATAGATAAGTTTGATTTTATAGTTTCTCAAACCTAAGCAATTAAGCCCGAAGAGGTGTTTTAACACCTAATACTCTAAAGGCAACTAACTTGAGAGCCATTGGCCCAATGCTTATTACATGGGTTAAGAAAAAAAGATTAAGGGAATTAAATATTGCACTATCTACGTATTAGTATCTACAACCCAAGTTATTAAGCTCGAAGGGGTGTCTTAACGCCTAATATCTTAAAACCAATTGGTATGGGAGTTATTAGCTTAAAGCTCTTTACATACGTTAAGGATGCATTGTGTTATATATGTATATATATTAAAAAAAAAGAAAAAAAAAAGATAATAATCTTAACCCAAGGAAGTTAACCTTAAACATTATAACAAAATTATGCTTTCATCCAAGTAAAACCCTATAACTATGTGTTGATATATTAAGCATAAAAAAAAGATTTATTAATATCTTGGTAAAAAGGTATTGAGCATATATATAAATTTAATGAGAGTTTATTTATCTTAATAGATTAATGGAAGTTGAATAATGAATGTCTTGCTTTGCGAAACTTGTAAATTATTTTTCTATTTTAACACTTTAATTACTAGGGACTAGAAATAAGCTGGTTGTGGGGTGTGATTAGTACTTAAAAGTCCATTTTTATCAAGGTTTTATATTAGCATTTTACACTTGAAGTATCAATAACTCCTTAAACAAAACATGTTTTATAACAAGTCTCATACTATAAGATACCTTTAATTTAATTTACATATTTATCTTAAATACAGGTCTATCATATAAATCAAAGGATTGATTGATGAGTTCAACTACTGAAATTGATAAGACAAAGAGAGGGTGAAGTTTAGAAAGGAGATGCTGGTTCAGTCTAAATTGGAATATTGTTCAGTTATTGAGTCATAACTAGAGCTGTAGAACTTGAATTTAGGTCTGCTTTACATGGATGAAAAGCTAAGACATGAGTTTAAAACATTCATCAGAATACAAGACTCAATTCTGTTATTTGAAAGTCTAAATCCTAGCAATAACGAAGAAGTCTGAATCTGTCTTATAGCCCTGACACTGTTCAGTGTTCAACCTATAGCTTGAGTTGTAAAAGTTCAAATGACCATAATTTGTTTTTTGTTGGAAAGCCAAGACAATTTCCTAGAACTTTCATGATTTAAATATATTCAAATTCTGATGTTAGCAATGACATTTTATTCAGACAAGAAGATAAGGATTTTCACCAAGTCAAGATGTGGCCACCCACTCAACAATTAGTCAACAAATCAATAATTCTCAATTTTGGCTTATCAAAGGAGGCAATTGTCATGTATTTAGGCATCTTGGTTTTCAAATCAAGATCATGTTCTTGCATTTTCTTTTTATATTTTTTTAATATTTAAGTTTTGCTTTCATTAATCTCTTGTTTATGTTTTTCATTTCATTTCCTTTACTTAGTTAACTTATATCTTATTTATGTTCTTATCTTGTTTTTTCATGTTTCTCTTCTTTCATTATGTTTAGTTAAGTTTATTATGTCAAGGTGAAAAGGTTACACTAATGATGTAAGAATAAGTATAGTGTAAATTCAACATGGACTTTAATATTTGATTATAACATGTTTTGTATTTATTATCATGTTTACTCTTAATACTTGGCTTGTTAAATGGTTAATCTATATTTATATTGTATAACACTTAGTACAACAAATACGTTGCACTTTCATAGCCCAATTGTATGGTATAACCGACACTTGTGCTATGAAAGGAACTTGATTTGTTGTTAATATAAGTTATAATCATGAATACCTGACAACATTTACAAGTATTAGCATTATTCGAATAAGATAACTAAAGCAATCATGTTAACCATTTATAATCCAATTGAAACTTCCTTTATGTGTGGTTTCCAGTTGAGTAACAAAAAACGTTTATACTATACTTATTTGAAATACCATTAGTGGATCCTTTAACCTTAACATTTATTTTTATCATTGTTTAATCCTCACATTAATCTTACATCTCAAAGTTCTTTTTAACTTCTTCTTGTTGTTGTTATAATTTATATAGTTAACCTCTCTATGTTTTACCCCTAGTCTTGATAAGTAATTTATTATTTTGACACTCCTACATATGGGAGAAGACATCAATTTTTTTATCGTGTCACTGGATTAGTGTTGACCTAGTCCATAAAGTTTTTTCACTAAAATCCTTTCAAATTTGTTATTTTCCTGCATATTTTTCTATCAATGTTGTTTAATATTGGTTTATATTTTATACTGCAAATATACAAATTCATTATTAAAATACTTAATTTTCTCTAAAATATTGAAACAAAAAATACACAGATAAAACAAAAAAAATATCTCGTCTACATGCATACAGCGAAGTATCTAACAAAAATCATATTATATTTTCATACAACAAAAATTCAAAATTATGTCTTAACATGTATTTTCAGCTTTAATAACTAGTATATCTAGGATCACAGACTTATAATTAAGACATATTCTTGATATTAAAAAGGTAGTTTTTTTTTCCATTGATGTTAGAACGATTAGGTTTTACTCTATAAAATAATAATTTTCTTACCGAGAAGAACTATTCTTAAAATCTTAGACAGAGCAGCAATTAGAAAATACGACAATTCTTTAGTTTTTATTAAACAATCAAACCATGCAGCTTACCTTAGGTAGGGTGTATTTAGGGTGTTAATACCTTTTTTTTATACAACCAATTTCCGTACCTAATCTTTGAGACGAATTAAGGTTTCTAATGACCAAAATACTAGGTGACGACTCTCATTCCTTCATTCCACTGATAAAAGACAAGATTTCTTATATCCCCTATTTTTCTGATTACTCAACATGAGAATTGACTTATTTTCTCAGCGACACTGTATATGTGCGACATATGAGGTTCAAAAGATATGAAAGGCTAATTTCTAGTGACTAATAGAGAGAGGAAGAGGCACATGGATTTTTTAGAGGAAAAGGATGGAGCTACTGACTTCAACCAAAGAAAGAAGAATAAAAAAGGAAAAAATAGGGCAATTGTCATCGGTTATAACCAACTAAGAGCAAAGATGATGGGTTTATTGATGTTGCTTCTTTACCACCGTGGGGAAGTAAATGTGAAGGTCATGGGTTGAAAATGAAAGAATGTTGGCTAATCGTATTAGAATGAGAAAATGGCCTAATTTTAGGTGGTGTGTTGATTAGAGTTAGTCTAATGAATGGAACAAGGACTATTTATTGATGTTGGGTTCTTCAATGGCTTATAGTGGCATGGGAGTTGGAGGTGGACAATCTACCTATGATGGCTAATGGTTGCTAGTAAGTGAGAGTTACTTATTTTGGTCAAGAGAAAGGGATGAAGTTTTGTGTTATTGGATAGTCAAAATGGGTTTCACGATATTACTAGTGGTTTATAGTTTTGAGGAGAGGATTGGTTTTACGTATGTGAGTATGTGAGAGTTGGAGAGAAAATCTAGGAAATGGTTTTAGCTTTTTTTAGGCCTCTCTAACTAATTTCTGCTTCCTTTTTATTTGTGATAATCTTTTACTATTTATAGGCAAAATAATTTTATATTTTTCCTCTCAATTGCTTGGTCCCCAAGTAATTTAAATCCTCTTTGGTCCCTCATTTTCTTTCTTTGCACTTTCAGTTTCATTGTTTATTTTTATCTTTCTTATTTTTTTATATTTTATTTAAAAAAAAAGGCAATGCCAATGTCGACTTGGTTAGAAAAATTAATCAATAATTTTAAAATGAGGGCATTAATATATGAACGCATTGAAAACAAATTTTTTAATTGTGGTTTTTTTAGAGGACGTTGAAAATGTTGCAGAACATCAAAAATATATTTTATGAAATTTTTTTTTTTTTTATGTTCTTGGGTTTTTTTTTAAAAAATAATAATAAAACGAGGTCAAAATTGAGTTATAACATAGATCTAATTATAGAAAACTCTAAAAGGTGTAGGTTGTTTTGTACTATACACATACTCATTCTATCACATTTTGCTATGGATTTATTGTTTAATTTTATTTTTATTTTGATCCTCAATTTTTTATGCTATTACATTCTTTTTTAGCTAAATTAAAGAACAATTGAATCAAATTTGTTGACAAAGAACAAAAGAAATGGCTCTATAAACGAGTAATTGTTTCAAAATTCTCACAAAAAATTCACTTTAATCCTCAAACTTCACATACTATACATTTTTGGTTCCTCAATATTTTCTCAATTCAATTTTGACATGAAAGTTCAATTATGTTATTTTCTAATCTCTGGTTTGAAAAAAGAGAAAGAGATCACCAAATTTTAGCAATAAAGAGAGACAAATACTATTGACAAGGATTCCTGCCAACAAAATAATATATCTTTGTATCAAATGATTTCATTTTATGAGGAGAGTTCAACTTAATTTGTTTTTTACTTTGCAAGTGCCTAGAAAAACATATCTGAGCTCGAGAATATTTTAGGTTTCATGTTCATTTTTTATTTCAAGATGGTTTTTGAATTTTTAAGGCTATGGATGGATTTATTAAGGCGGCTAAAGTGTTTTCTAAGTTTTGTAGGTAAAAGATAGGTTAAAAATAATTTTTTAGATAAAAAAACTCATCATCCTCAATTTTTTAACCATCATAATAATTGGAATCTAAATAAAATTAAATGGAATCTGAATAAAATTAAATGACTTATTGCTTCACCTATTTAAAAAAAAAAAAAAGATTGATGACCTGGCTTGCCATAAAAAGAAGGCCTCAAGTGCACGAGGTCTTACTAAATGGGTTAGGGATGTTAACTTGGCCTTTTGTTTTTTTATGCCTTTTTTATATTTTTTTTCAAAACAATCTTTTAATTAATATCCCTTCTCTCTTTTATTTTTTTCATGTAGTCTCTTTTTAAATAATAATTATTTTATAATTATTTTGTATATATTTAATTTTTGAAGAGATTATTGTAATCCATCTATAATGTTATGTTTTATATTTTGTATAAATATAAAATATTTATTTTTGGATAATATTTCTAATATGTGTAACTTTCCATAATATTTTTTTCTTTTATTTTATTCAATTAATTTCATATATGTTTATTTTTATATCATTTGATTAAATATAAATTTAATTTTAATAAACAAATTCATTAAATACAATTGAATAAAAGACCTGTGTTGTCAGATCAAATATTTTAATCTTCATATATCTCTTAGTTTTTTCATTTTCATCTTTATTTATTGTTAATGATTTTTTTCATTTATTAACACACATTGATATTAATTTATTTGATTAATTATATGCATAGACTTTTTAATTTACACTTAAAAAAATCTATGTAGAAAAATATGTCAAAAAAACCTATATATATATATATATATAAATTTTTTATGAAAAAAAGTATTTAATTTATAACAAAGGACGTATATATATATTTATACCGCGTTTGACAAGGAATACATATATAGATCAAATTATTACCAAGTTGTAGCAATATATTTGCCGGCCACACCTACGGACTCCGCGGTGTATATGTTTTCTTGAGAAAGAAGAATATCTACAAGCCGTCGCGACGTGCCATGAGGAGCATTGGAAGTCTATTTCTATGAGTAGCGACTGCTAAACGGCCAGAAGGGATCTACGCAGAATAAAACATGAGTGTGTGTGCGTGTGTGAATACAAATGCAGGCCTAACCTTCTAACAAATAAGAGTCAAGAAACGCGTCCTAGTAAATGGAATGGTCATTAAAATTGGCTTTCTGTCTCCGCCAGCGTTCATATATATATATATATATATATATATAGGGTTGAAGTTGTGACAAGAGATAAAATGGAAGTTAATTAGCGCCAAATGGATCCCCCCCGAATTTCTCAATTAGTTAATTAGAAAGTTCTCAATCAACTTTTTGCACAACGAGGAAAAAGAGGGGACGGTGCCAAATTCTTAATCTATAGTTTTACGTTGAATAGACTCCGTAACAGCAGATTTATTTTTTAAGAAATTAAAATAAAAAATTGGTGTTCATGAACATGACACTATTGTTTTAGATGGCAGTGGAACCCATATACATCATCACAATGCCTTTTGGCATATAAATAATTATAATTTACCCAAGTATTTGGCAAGAACATGATGTGGTCACAGGTTTCTTCTATCAACTTGAAACACAAGTACTGAAAAAGAATTAGAAATATTAATTAAAGAAATGAAAAGGCTTTCGAGTATAGCTAGTGTGATGCATCATCATCGTCTTATACACTACTATATATATATATATACATATACATATAGTCAAGGAATTAGTGAAAAGAGAGAGAAGGGCTATCCTATCATGTTCTTGCAAAAGCGAATATGCTTGGTCACGAAGAGAGCATCGTTTGTTTTGTCAGGATGCAGAAAGGATAATAAATAAAAATAATATTTTC
>NW_011502139.1:19093-25491 GCF_000495115.2 Populus euphratica
CGTGATAAGGAAAACTAGCATAATATTTAAGGCACACATAATTAAGAATAATATTATAAGGGAAACTCAAAACCCTAGATTAGTAAAAAACAGTTTAACTAACGATACCTAAACTGAAACAAACTAGCAATTCTCTTACGTCCAAAATCTCCACATAAACTCATAAAAGTTTATATAACTAAAGAACTAGCGATAGGAGTAATTAACAAACCTCTGTATTGACACTTTCGGAGGATGGCTACTAAATACTTGAGGCAGACAACGTTAGCATCAATGGCTAGAACTCGCAAATCCGCGGGATTGAACATGTCGCCACGGCCCTCGTCATGCATTGATATCTCACTCACTTCATCATTATTTTTAGCCATATTAGGCTTCAAATCAAGATTCTCAATCGCTTGCTAGAGATTGTGCAATGAAGGGCTTCGTAAACCTTGTGATGGGAAAAGGAAATTTACATATACGTGTAGAGGAGCAATAATTGTAACCATTTAAGACTACTATATATATAATTGAATACTCACGAGAGAAAAGTTACTATAATTTGATGCTATTAATTAATTGATTAATTGATGGAGATACAATGCTGCTTAAATATTGTTTCACGTCTCTAAATCAAGAAATAATGGACAGGTCATCAAATTTAATTTCCCTCAATAATCCTTCTTTATTGTTAGAGAGTCGCCTTTTTTTAAAAAAAATAAGAACAAATAGTTTTACTAGTGAATCATATTATTTTGACATGATGATATTAAAAATAAATTTTAAAAAATATAAAAAAATTATTTTAATATATTTTTTAACTAAAAACACTTTAAAACACAATTGGTACTACAGTACCAAACAGACTCTAAGCTTTAATGGTTTTGTTAGAACATTCACAACTTGCTCTAGAACATTGAATTAACTCCACTAATTTATACCTTACAATATCTCGAAGGGAATGAAACCTTACATCTAAGTTCTTGCTATAACCATACATTATAGGTTCTTTAAAAGTTTGATCGTTGAGATATTATCACAATACATTATTATTGGATTGTTTTGTACTTGATTGAGACTTTATAATTCCTTTTAACCACATAACTTAGAATGCACTTAATGCTGCTGTTACTGCTATGAACTCAACTTTGGTGGTGGAAAGAGTAAAAATTAGTTATTTCTTTAAAGTTCAAGAAATAGCTCCTAAGCTCATTAAAAAAACATAACTTGAGGTGCTTTTTATGTCATCTTGATCATCAACATAATTATTGTTTGTGTATCCAATGAGCTTTTCATTCCCTCTATTCTTGCAGAATATCTCAAAATTGATTGTGTTTTTCACATATTTTAAAGCCCTTTTTACTACCAGTAAAGAAGAGTTTATAGGATGTTTTGTGTACTTATTAATCAAATTGAGACGTGTGGCAATTAAATACATGAGACTTTTCATCATCTGCTTGTAGAGAGTACTTTCAACTTCAAATCCCTCTTTATCTTTCATGATTTTAAAGCTAGGAACCACCATATTGTGTATTGAGTTATACTAATCCATAAGTATACTTTTATTGATCGATAAAAATATAATATGTCCCTTATAACACTCCAATACCAAGGAAATATTTTAATCTTTCAAGGTTAGTCATGACAAACTCAATCATCATGGATTGCTTAAGTTGTTTGAACATCAATTGATCATTCCCAATAAAAATAAGGTCATTAACATAAAGAAACATAATTAAACGTTTATCTTCACCTATAGTTTTAATGAATAAAGTGTGCTCATAAAGATATTTGGTGAAGCCTACTTTAATGAAATATGCCTTAATGTAACTATACCAAACCCGGGGAGTATGTTTAAGTCTATACAAGGCCTTTTGAGTTGATAGACCTATTTATGCTCTTTTTGTTTATATCCTGGAAGTTGATCAACAAAGACCTCTTTATTAATTTTCCAGAGATAAAAACTAGAGTTAACAACATGAATTTCATCTCCATACATTTCCTTAAAGGGAAGTTGTAAAATTTTAGTATGACTAGCCAACAAGAATAAGGTGCAGCAAAGAATCCAAATAGATTAAATCCATATATGTATACAAACCAATATGCATGTTCTATGAATCCATTAAAAATTAATGATATATACTATTAAACAATTTCTAAGCTTCACCATTAATAGCGTGCATCATGACTCCATCCATCATAACATTGATGTCATGTCATATGTTTGACAGTTTTCATAGACATAAATAATATTTGCAACCTAAGAGTGATAGGAAAGTAATACAGGTTTTTATATGCGACTAATATCCTTTCTCTACCACTATTAGGTGCATACCAAGCATATTAAGAGTTTTGCACTTGATAAAATTTTCATATTCAATGTGGTATAACATGTAAAAGTTTATATACATATCAATTTTTTGGTATCCTAGCTCAAGAGGGTTTATCATGGATTTTATAGTATGGAAGTCATTTTTTGGTATATTCTCTTAAGGTAACATGTTTTTAGCCTATTTAATGATGCTATTATAACCAACCTCACTCAACTCATAATTTATTTTAATGGTAAATACTCATGTAATGATGGATAATTTATTATGAGTTATACAACCATTTTATAATAGTTCCTCAGAATCTTTTAAAATTTCAAAAACATCTAACTACATGTACATTTTATTCTCATTTAAAGAGATTTTATGTGAACCTTTACATTACTAACCTTGACCTATTCCTATTATGTTTATTATCATACCCTTATAAGAATTGCTATTGTCATTCACAAAACTATGCATGTTGCTAGAATAAGAAGTTGAGTCAACTGCCTTTTTTAACATGGTTCCATAAAGAACATAGGTTTCTCTGTATGGATACCTACATATGTATTTTTTAATGAACTCTTTTTTAAGTAGATACATCATCACAATATTTTTATGGTGAAATTTTTTATTCTTACACTTCACATATGAACATCTAATTTCACTTACATTAATATTTTTTTATTTAAAAGTATAAAATTAATAAAACCCTCAACCCCTTGAAGATAATCTTATCTATACAACCCTTCAGATAAATCTTAATATAGTCAAGAAAGATCACTCATTGCATATAAAACCTATATAGAATAATATTGATTTTACCAATTCCATAAAAATTTAATTTTCCCTAAATTTTCAACTTCATAATAAAAAACAACAAAATGTGATTGGTACCCATTAAAGTAACCTATCATTTCTTCAGTTATAACACACTTAAATTATAAAATCAAACTCATTTTCATCAAATGATAATAAAATTCATTTTTTTTCAAAATCTCAAACAGTCCAAGCATAAAACTATTCATTAATTCAAAAAATTTCTCTAGAGGAAAAAAGTGTAAAACACTTAAATGTACAAACTAACTACAAATACTACAAAAAACTTCAATAAATTAAACTAAAAAAATAAATGGGTTACAAAAAATAGATGGGTTTACTTATTTTGTGTATTGAATCTTTACAAAAAATTCAATGATGAATGTTGACACTACAGTAAGTCAGGGTGGCCAAATTTATTAGAAAATAAGGTGACTGCTAGTGTTTTGTTTTTCAGAAGAAGAAGAAGAATTGAGGGGACTATCGGTTAAAATTTATTTATATTTTCTGATGAAAATATTTTTATTGACAATTTTATTTGTAAATCATGATGTGTGAACATGTAAATGAAATTTTTATTAAATTTTTAAATTTTAGAAATTATTAATAGAATACATAGCTAGGATGAAATTTGGATGAAATTTTTGTTATAGAATACATGGCTAGGATTATTATTTACTTTCTCCATGTCTTTTCCATCAATCAAGGAAATTATTTTATCTTACAACTTATTATTGTGAATCATTTAGCTTATGATTCTTTATTTCACCCATATATATAAATTCAGTAAATGCATGCATCTATATATTTAATACTTGTCTTTATCGTATTAAATTTATATTTTCAAACACATAGGAGTTACGGATACTGAACCCACCATGAAAAAAAATGCGTCGATTATAGGAAACCCAAAAATGTGGTCTCATGCATGATTCATGGTTGGAGTCAAGAGAGCACATTTATTTCGACGTAGGCATGAAAACAACATCTTTGTCTTCATATTTCATGTCCCTTGTATTTCGTCCACATTCAATTCATAACCTCCTTAGATGCTTCGCTAGCTATTTGCCTATGAATGTTTGCGTCCTTGTGTATTAGTGGACCACGACCATTTTTCTCTCCTCTCTCTTTATAATCATGAAAGGACCAGGACCTATTCGGTTATCGACGAGGCAGAGAGATTATTAATATCCAAATTGACGAGAATGATCATTGTTCCTCATTTGAATATGAAAATTGATGTGTTTTATAGTATTATGTTTGATGATCATGTTATGTTTAGAAACGAGATTTAATTAATATTTTTATAATTTTGAATTATTTTGATTGGAGATATTAAAAATAATTTTTGAAAAATAAAAAAATTATTTTAAAATATTTTTATATAAAAAACATTTTAAATTAAAATTACGGTGTAATCCAAAACAGCCACTCAAACGATGAACACGAACGTATTTTATGGAAGAGATAAAATCATACATAAACAATTAAATTTATTGAAAAACATCAAGAAAATCTAAACCCCACATTCTTCTTCCAAATGACCTTCCGTACCAACAATCTAACAATTAATTTGTAAACTTGTAGGGATTACACGACTTTGGGCGATGATCTTAAATGAGAACACATGCCTGATGTGACAGGTTCATTGGACGGGTATTAGCTCGGCTCCATATCCAATAGCTCCACAAGGACG
Source organism: Populus euphratica (assembly GCF_000495115.2). Taxonomy (NCBI): domain Eukaryota; kingdom Viridiplantae; phylum Streptophyta; class Magnoliopsida; order Malpighiales; family Salicaceae; genus Populus; species Populus euphratica. The sequence goes on from NW_011502139.1 coordinate 23,903, forward strand.
AGCACGCTGCACGCCATCGTCTTGACTTTGTTCATATTTGAAAGAGGAAAGAACAATATTTATTAATTACTATATAGGCATTAACTGCGTGTCTCTGTTTCCGGCGGCAGGAAGGATAGTGAGGTATTATAACAGTTATTTTTTAAAATATAATTATATTAAAAATATTTTTTTTTATTTTAAAAATATTAGTTTTGATGTCAAGATAACAATCTAAAAAATAAAATAAAAATTTGAATTTATTTGTAAACGGGCATGGCTCGACAACCTAGACCTTCTTGCCCTTAGAGACAAGGCAACGACACAGGAGAAGCACATGAACACTCTGAGTCGACGGGGAGAGAACGATCATTCTGAGTCACAGGGATGGGATCAGCTGCTACAGCTAGCCTTGAACACGTGGCATCATCATGTATATATGACGAAACTTCAAAACCCCAAAGTTTCTGGGACTTGTTGCTATATATTTTTCAATCAATTAGATAAGTTGTCTGCTTAACTCAATCATACCTGCCTAGGTTGATGGTGGGTGTTTTCATGCCATGCCTGATGATAATCTTTTTATATATTTAAAATAATATAAATTATATTTTAAAATTTTATTTAATGGTATAAATTATTAAGTTAAGATAATTTCTTTAATATAATATTATAGTTTTGATAATCAAGCGATTATGAATTTAAATTTTATTATTTTATTTATTTAATAAAAAATAAATATAAAATAATATATAATTGTATAAGTTTTAAACTAAAATAACTTTCACTTGAGGGAATATATTAGAGAATAATATAAATCATATTTTAATTTGAAAGGATAAGTTAAAATCATTTTTTTAATATAATATTATAATCTTAATAGAAAATTAAATATTTTTACTTGATGCGGTGGAGATGGGACATTGTTTGTCTCCACTTACCAATATCTTAATAATAAAACTATTACAATTTCAAATTTCATTACATATTAAATATTTTTACTTGTATATGATGGAGGTGGGATATTATTTATCTCCACTTACTAACATCTTAATAATAAAATTATTACAAGTTCAAATCTTATTACCTATATTTATTTGATAAAAAATAAATATAAAATAATATAAATATATAAAAGTTTCAAGTTCAACTTACTTTCATTTGAAAAATATATTAAAAAATAATATAAATTATATTCTAAAACCTCATCTATTAATTTAAATTATTGAATTGAAAGAATTATTTAATATTTTATCTTTTATTTACATGCATTTATGAGTCGTGATTCAAGTACTTTAGGCTTTGTATATACACGCACACACAACATTTTCAAAGAAACAAATGTAAATGGAATACATCTCCAAGTTGATATTCCAAGAGTTAATCTTTGACTTTATTGGAAATAGATATCAAATCATAAGAAAATTTATTTACACGTTATAATCAAACAACGCATGCGCGTGACAATAAACTAGAAAATAATTGACATTAACTAACATTGATTGCTGAATTATATGAAGATGGAAATCAGCAATGTCAATTTGCGTGATATGATATTCGATTAAAATATTGGCAATATTTTATAAAACCATTTTTAGCCCATGAATGGC
>NW_011500112.1:0-809 GCF_000495115.2 Populus euphratica
CAGATATCTAGCATCTTATTCTTTTAAAGGGAAAAAGTATTATGGTCACTAGAAAACCTAACTGGTCAACAAAAATTCTAATGGTACGAGACTAATTAGGCAAGAAAGGAAGATGTTATTGCTTGACCACTTTTTATGATCGGCTTGTTTTAACTTGCAAGTGCACGAGTGTGCGATGTACCAATTAACTCGGTAAGATTGAGGTCATATCCATAGAGAGCTAGATCTAGAAAATAAGCTAGGTAACAAAAAAAACTCAAGAGAAATTAAATTAATAATAACTTGGTTGAAAATAATTGATGGATTTGTTTTCAAAGATAAAAAAAATGTAAATAGATTTTAAATGACAAGAAAAAGTAAGTCTTGGTCCAAATCAATTTTAATGGTGATGTATTGGTGATTCCTTCAAGATATATAAAATAACTCAACCTAATATCAACGATGGTGATATTAGATCAGAAAATATTACAATGAAGTTTAAAAGGATGAAGATTGATTATTGCTTAAGAATGAACAAGTACTTTCATATTAAGTAAGACATTGAATCAAGCAATCTCTATACCAAAACTAAAGTTTAAACTAAAGTTTGTGCATAAAAATTCAAGATTATAACATTACCTAAATGATTTCTAAAATTTCTTTACAATAATAATAATAAATCACTCATGAAGAGAAGATAAACATTAAGATTCATTCATATCTTAAAGAACTCACCTCAGCCACCATCATCCTTGATTTCGATCCAAGAAAGAGATTAGCCAACCATGATTATATATAAGAACACTTAAATAAACATGAAATAACTTGAA
>NW_011500112.1:842-25545 GCF_000495115.2 Populus euphratica
GCCAACCCTGATTATATATAAGAACACTTCAATAAACATGAAAGAACTTGAATCCAACTAAAATAATAAGTTTTACAAGCTAAAGAACCGAAATCTATAAAGAACACAACACAATTTCAGTAAAAATTCGGACACAAATCTGATGCTAACTTTGGACAGCAATTTAGACCCCTTTAGATGCCTTTTCTCGAGATGTTTATTAGAGACATATTTATAGAAAATTTTGTCATCTTTCCAGATCATTAAAGAACAGCGCATTTGGACACCTGAGTCAAAAGTTATGGGCAAAACACCAAAAGGTGTTCTGAAAAATCAAATCAGGACAACTTTACAACCACTTTGATGCACGTTTTTCTTCCTCATTTATGAGCTATCTCTTTCTTCTTTTTGACCCAAAATAATGTAAAAATTTCCCCTCCAGCTTTCCATCCATGTGCTTGCCTTCTTGGAACAATGGATTACCCAAAATAAATCAATTGTTGTTGTGTGGACATGTAAGATCATGGATTGTGTTTGGGCTGATTTGAAGGTTGATTTGAGGCTGATTTGGGGTTGAATTTAAGCATCAAATAAGTATACAAATATACCTATTATTTGGGCTAAGATTGACATTGAAACCTTGAGTGTTTAATGGTTGAAGTTTGCACACAACATAAGGCAAGTTTGGGCTTGAAATAAATCATAAGATATTCTTGATTGACATTAAAACCTTGAGTGTTTAATGGTTGAAGTTTGCACACAACCTAAGGCAAGTTTGGGCTTAAAATAGATCATATGATATTCTTTTCTAGAATTGGAATAGAATTGATTTTTGGGACAAATTTGGAGCACTTATTTGAACCAAGATTTGCTTCAATCTTCAACTAAATGTCTCTTCAATTCTTTGTTCTGAATTCCGACGTTGAATTTTGTGAATTAATTCATTTAAGCTCCAAAAACCTATCGAAACATTAAAACAAACTTCATTACTAAAAAACACATCAATTATTATAAAAACAACCAAATAAAAACAATAAATACATATGTAAAATAAGAGACTTAATGACACTTTTGATGCACAATCACACCCCCCAACTTAGATTTTGCTAGTCCTCAAGCAAAACAAAACATAAAACCTTTGAAATAAAAAGAATAATAACAATCATATAATCTTCAACAAAATGTCTCTTCAATTCTTTTTTCTGAATTCCGACGTTGAATTTCCTGAATTAATTCATTTAAGCTCCAAAAACCTATCGAAACATTAAAACAAACTTCATTACTAAAAAACACATCAATTATTATAAAAACAACCAAATAAAAACAATAAATACATATGTAAAATAAGAGACTTAATGACACTTTTGATGCACAATCACACCCCCCAACTTAGATTTTGCTAGTCCTCAAGCAAAACAAAACATAAAACCTTTAAAATAAAAAGAATAATAACAATCCTAATTAGGCTCAATTCATCACACTTGAAGGACCTATCATGCAAACATTAGTATCTTTAACTTAGTGTACACAATAACAAATAAAGAAAAATAAGCATACTCACATTCTCTAAATCAAACATCCATACAAAATTTCCAAATTCAGTCATATTTATCGTGCAACCAACATAATTGATTCATACGAAAACTCAACTTGTAATCTTCCCTTCTCACCAACACAAACAAGGTAGCAAACTAGAGAAATATCTATATATTTTCTTTCTTTCTTTTTTCTTTCTTTGTTTTTGAAGATATGATTTATTCTTTGTCTTTAAGTAGTCACTTCCCTTTTGACGCGAATACAAACATTTGTGATGAATGCACCCGGTTACTCACAAAGTCACAAACTTAAAGTGCTTTGCATACTCATATTTTAAGCTGCCGTTTCACGTAAAGATAAACATTTATGATGAATACCCCTAGTTACTGAGCAACTCAAAACATTGGAGTAGATAGAACTTTATACACATTTATTTATTTATTTGTGTAATAATTATTACTCTATTTACTTAAACCTTGTTTAGGACTGGATCAAAAAGGATAATCACAAGTAACGCATCATACTCATCTTTCATGCATAATCACACAACTCACACAACTTTTACAAGGAAAGATGTACTTCAGTAATCTTAAAAAAAGTATGTTATATCTTGTTTTATAAGATATTATCTATCCCAAATTAAAGCATGCAATGTTCAACATAATAATGAATCCAAAAATGTAATGATGATCCTAAACAAGTCTCATTCACATACGAATGCAAGTCTTTTTTTTTTTAACAAGCATGGTTATCTCAAGCATTCAACATAATGAAATATCTAAAATTAAGTTTTACATTATCCTCAATGTAAAAGAGAAAGAGAAGAAAAGTATAAAGATTAGAAAATTGTTACTCCCCTTTTGTTTTCAAGGATGAATGTCTGATTGAATTGGGCATGAGCTGACTTCTTGCTTGATTTTTTTTTTAACCTGCATATCACAACTAAAAGAAAACATTGATGTTTTTTTTTTTTGAAAATAAAGAACCTCACACCCCCCAACTTAAAATAATGCATTGTCCCAAATGCATGAACAAGAAAATATAAGAGATGGACGAAAGAAGAAAAAAATAAAAATGAAAAAAATAATAAAAATGAAAAATAAAAATAAAAACTCATTACTTCTAATACTACAATGGTATTGGATCTTCAAGATCCAATGTCTCAACTTCAGCCACAACGTTTTCAAGATAAGGTTTCAATCGATGACCATTTACTTTGAAAATATTTCCATTCTTGTGATTTTCTACCTCAAATGCACCATGCTCAAAGATGCATTTAATCACAAATGGACCAATCCATTTTGTCCTCAACTTCCCAGGAAAGAGATGCCCACAAAGCTTAAGGAGAACCTTTTGACCAACATGAAAGGATTTTCTAAGAATATGTTTATCATCTTATGCCTATAAGGAGACATTCCTAAAGAGGTCTTATAAGCAGTGCGATATGCCCACAAAGCATCAACTAGTCATAGGGACCAATCTTTACGGTTTGGATTGACTATTTTCTCTAAAATGTTCTTGATCTCCCTATTTGCCAACTCAGCTTGGCCACTAGTCTATGGGTGATAGGGGGTACTGACCTTGTGAATTACACCATATTTTCTCATCAAAATCCCAACGGGTTTGTTACAAAAATGTTTTCCCCAATCACTAATCATAGCCCGGGGCATGCCAAAACGAGAGAAAATATTTTCTTTCAAGAATTTGACCACAACTCGATGGTCATTGGTTCGAGATGCAATGGCCTCCACCCATTTAGACACATAATCAACAGCTACAAGGATGAATTGGTAACCAAATGAACTTGGAAAAGGTCCCATGAAATCAATCCCCCAACAATCAAATATTTCCAAAACAAGGATGGGGTTAAGGGGCATCATGTTACGCCTAGTGAGGCTACCTAGTCGTTGGCATCGGTCACATGCAACACAGAAGGCATGAACATCTTTAAACATGGTTGGCCAATAAAAACCACACTGCAAGATTTTGGCAATGGTTTTCTTGGAAGAGAAATGCCCACCACAGGCTCATGCATGACAAAAATTAATGACACTTGGAATTTCATGATCAGGGATGCACCGCTTAATAATTTGGTTAGGACAGTATTTAAATAGGTAGGGGTCATCCCAAAAAAAGGTGCGCACATTGCGCAAGAATTTTTATTTGTCAAGTTTAGACCAATGAGAAGGAATCTGACTTGTGGCTAGGTAATTTGTTATGTCAGCATACCATGGAGAACCAATGTAGGAGATAGTACCTGCGTAAAATAAATTTTCATAAGAAAAGAGTTCATTTATTGGAGATTCATCAATTATGGTCTCATAGCTTGAAAGACGAGACAAATGATCAGCCACTACATTCTCTACTCCCTTTTTATCTCGAATTTCAAGGTTAAACTCTTGGAGTAGGAGGATCCATCGAATCAAATGTGGTTTGACATCTTATTTTGTGAGCAAATATTTCAATGCTGCATGATCAGTGAAAACAATAACAAGAGATCCAACCAAATAAGATCTAAACTTGTCTAATGCAAAGACCACAGCTAAGAGTTCTTTTTCAGTTGTAGTGTAATTCAATTGAACATCATTCAAAGTCTTGCTAGCATAATATATGACATGAGGTTTCTTGTCTTTCCTTTGCCCTAAAACAGCCCCAACCGCAAAATCACTAGCATCACACATCAGTTCAAATGGTAAAAACCAATCAGGAGCTTGCATGATTGGTGCAGTTGTCAACAACCCTTTAAGCTTTTCAAAAGCTTCTTGACATTTTGATGTCCAATCAAATGGGACATCTTGTGACAACAAGTTACACAATGGTTTGGCAATGGTACTAAAAGAATGAATGAATCTTCAATAAAAACCAGCATGTCCTAAAAAGGATCTCACATCTTTCACAGTCCTAGGGGTAGGTAATTTTTGAATGATTTCCACTTTTGACTTATCTACCTCTATTCCTTTTGAAGAGACAATGTGACCTAAGACAATGCCATGTGTCACCATAAAATGACACTTCTCCCAATTGAGTACAAGATTGCTCTCTTCACATCTTTCAAGGACTTTTTCTAAATGCATTAGACACCACTCATAAGAATCCCCATAAACTGAAAAATTATCCATGAAAACTTCCAAAAAAATTTCCACCATGTCACTAAAGATACTCATCATACACCTTTGAAAAGTGGCTGGTGCATTACACAAACCAAAAGGCATTCTTCTATAAGCATAGGCACCAAAAGGACAAGTGAAAGTGGTTTTTTCTTGGTCTTCTAAAGAAATCTCAATTTGGTTGTAACCTGAGTATCCATCAAGAAAACAATAGAAAGCTCTTCCAGCTACTATTTCAAGCACTTGGTCTAAAAATGGAAGCGGAAAATGGTCTTTCCTAGTCACCATGTTCAATTTACGATAATCAATGCACATACGCCATCCAGTTTGGATTCTAGTTGGTACCAGCTCATTATTTTCATTCTTCACTACTGTGACTCCAGATTTTTTAGGGACAACTTGGGTTGGACTAACCCATTTTGAGTTTGCAATAGGGTAAATGATACCTGCATCAAGTAGCTTAAGCACTTCACCTCTCACTACTTCCTTCATGTTTGGGTTCAATTGTCTTTGCATTTGCCTCACAGATTTAGCCTCTTCTTCAAGATAGATTCTATGTGTACATAAAAGAGGGCTAATTCCTTTCAAGTCAGTAATTTTCCACCCAATTGCTTTCTTGTGTTTTCTCACCACTCTCAAAAGTTTTTGTTCTTGCTCGATGCTAAGTTTTGATGAGATCACAATAGGACATGATTCATCTTCCCCTAGAAATGCATACTTAAGATCACTCGGTAAAGGCTTCCTTTCTAGTTTATAAGGCTGGATAAGAGATGCCTCAACTTTCACATGGGGTGAAATCAAAGGCTCAAACGATGGGGTCCATTGACCTATTGACATAATAGGCATTGGATCTAGATAAGTCTCGAGTTCTCTTACTTCCTCATCAACATATTCCAAAGAACAAAATCTTTCATCATGAATTAAAGTTCTCTCCAATGGATCCTTGATCCACACTCTCTCAAAGTGTTCTTGACAAACTGTTTGGATCAAATCTACCTCTCTAATGTCCTCATGTTCCCCAATTTGTTTGGAGACATTGAATATGTTCATCTCCACAGTCATATTCCCAAAAGACAATTTCATCACCCCATTCCTACAGTTAATTAAGGCATTGGATGTAGCTAGGAAAGGTCTCCTTAAAATGATTGGGATGGGAGCATTAGAACCTTGAATTGGTGCGGTGTCTAACACTACAAAATCAACAGGAAAGTAGAATTTATCTACTTGGACTAACACATCCTCAACGATACCCCTGGAAATCTTGATTGACCTATCAACTAATTAAAGGGTGATACGAGTAGGCTTGATTTCTCCTAAACCTAATTGTTCGTAAACAGTGTAGAGTATTAAATTCACACTTGCTCCTAAATCCAACAAAGCTTGATTTATTTTATGACTTCCAATAATGCATGAAATGGTAGGACAACCAGGATCTTTGTATTTGGGAGGAGTCTTAAACTGGATGATGGCACTAGCATGTTCAGTCAGAAAAGCTATTTCTTTCACATTCAATCTCCTTTTGACTGTGCATAAATCCTTAAGAAACTTTGTATAAGATGGAACTTGTTTAATTGCATCAAGGAGTGGAATATTGACTTTCACTTGTTTGAATAATTCATAGATTTCTGAGTTCATAAGATCTTGTTTAGGTTTCCCTAACCTTTATGGAAATGGTGCTCTAGGAATAAATTCTAAATCACTCACTTTGACTCTAATTTTTCCTAAATCATCTCCTTTCTCACTCATCTCTTTCTCATTTATCTCACCTTCTTTGTCACTTAAACTCTCATTTGTCACTTGTGTTTTGATTCCTCTTCACTTTCCCTAGATTTCTCCTCCACAATACCTTTAGGAATCCTAAAACCTATACCTTTATCAACAATCTTTCCACTTCTAAGGGTAGTGATGGCTTGGACTTGTTCATGGTTTGAAGGTTCACTAGGTGAGCATTCACTCATGTGTACCTGACCTCTAGGATTGGGCATTGGTTGAGCTGGGATTTTTCCCTTCTCTTGAATGCTTAGTGATTGAGTCAACTTAGTTAGTTGACTTCGAATGTCATCTAAGGTCCTATTGGTCTGGTCTTGGAATTTGTAAGCTTGGTTGTTGATTCCTCCTTGCGTTTGCATGAATTGTTGAAGAGTATCCTCTGGGATGTCTTATGAGGTGGTTGGTATGTGTTATGTATGGGAGCATGAAATGGTTGGGGTGGAGGTTGAAATGTTTGAGGTACTAAAGAGCCCTCATTTCTCCATCCAAAATTTGGGTGGTTCCTCCATCCAGGATTATAGGTCTCAGAGTAAGGATTGCCTACTTGGTTTGGAAATGGCTTTCTAACATTACTTGAATCAGGAGTTTGGCCATATAGCACTTCCTTGAAGGCTGGAATGGTACGACACTCAGTTGTCCTATGCCCTTTTGACACGACTAAAAAACAACTTTCCTCTTGTTGTTCACTTATGACATGCACTTTGTCTTCTCCCAAGTGCAGGAGTGTCGAAGTAATAAATAACCCGGCAAGACCGGGGTCGAACCATAGAGAGGTTAATTGTACAAATTATAAACAACAACAATAGTAACAACAATAACAATAATAGTAATAGTAGCAATAATAATAATAATAATAATAATAATAGTAATAGTAATAGTAATAGTAGTAGTAGTAGTAGCAGTAGTAATAATAAAGAAAGAGAATAAGAAGAAGAAGAAGAGAACTTGGATATGGAATATTAATGTAAGGATTAAACGATGATAATAACAAATGTCAAGGTTAGAGGATCCACTAATGGTATGTCAAACAAGTATAGTATAAACTCTTATTATTCAATTGGAAACCACACACAAAGGAGGTTCCAATCAGATTATGGATTGTTAACATGATTACATTAGTCATCTTATTCAATTAATGTTAATACTTGTAAATCTCGTTAAGGATTCATGATTATAATTTATGTTAACAACAAATCAAGTTCCTTTCATAGCTCAGGTGTCGGTTATACCATACAGTTATGAACTATGAAAGTGCCAAGCATTTGTTGTACCAAGTGTTATACAACATAAATCAAGATTAATCATTTAACAAGCAAAGTATTAAGTACCCGCGGTGTTTATGAGGTTGAGTTTTACTCGGTGCCTCACAAGTACCCGCGGTATCCCAATTTTGAGCATTTTCAGCTAACAAGTCTAAGTACTCCATTGCTTCATCAGGGTCTTTATCTTCAAAAGTTCCATTGCACATCAATTCAAACATTTGCCTATCTCTAGGTGTTAACCCTTCATAGAAATGTGAAACCAATCTCCATGTTTCAAAACCATGATGAGGGCAAGTATTAAGCAAGTCTCGATACCTATCCCAACATTGGTAAAATGTTTCTCCTGGTTTTTTAGTGAAAGTGGTGATTCGTCTTTTGAAAGAGTTTGTTCTATGAAATGGGATGGGAAAAACTTCTTTAAAAAACTTCTTTAAAAACTGTTGTTGCATTTCATCCCAAGCACGAATGGATCCTGGTCTTAAATTTTGTAGCCATGTTTTGGCTTTATCTTTTAATGAAAAAGGAAAAAGCTTTAATCTGATGGTGTTCATGCTACAATTTAAATTATTATATGTGTTGCAGACCTCCTCAAATTCCCTTAAATGCAAGTATGGATTTTTCAATTCTAAGTCATGAAAAGAAGGTAAAAGTTGAATAATACCTGGTTTAAAATTAAAATGAGATGCATCGGGAGGAAAAACTATGCATGATGGTGCACTTGTTCTTGTGGGATTCATGTGGTCTCCAAGTGTTCTAGCACGGTTATTCTCATTATTCTCATTATGAAGTGATTGATTATCTACTTCGGCCATATTTTCTAAAAATGATGAGGATACCCTACAAAGTCTACCACTTGATGTACGTGACCACACTCTCATGCACGTGTAGGAATAGAATAAAAGGAAGAAGAAAATAAAAGAAAAAGAAATAAGACAAAAGAAACAAAGTTATATACAAGAAAAGTGAAAAGAAAAAAATAAAATAAATATTATAATTTATACAAGGACTTACCTCCCCGGCAACGACGCCAAAAACTTGACACGACTAAAAGATTGATGTCTTCTCCCAAGTGCAGGAGTGTCGAAGTAATAAATAACCCGGCAAGACCGGGGTCGAACCATAGAGAGGTTAATTGTACAAATTATAAACAACAATTATAAACAACAACAATAGTAACAACAACAACAATAATAATAATAGTAGCAATAATAATAATAATAATAATAATAATAGTAGTAGTAGTAGTAGTAGTAGTAGTAGTAGTAATAATAAAGAAAGAGAATAAGAAGAAGAAGAAGAGAACTTGGAGATGGAATATTAATGTAAGGATTAAACGATGATAATAACAAATGTCAAGGTTAGAGGATCCACTAATGGTATATCAAACAAGTATAGTATAAACTCTTATTATTCAATTGGAAACCACACACAAAGGAGGTTCTAATCAGATTATAGATTGTTAACATGATTACATTAGTCATCTTATTCAATTAACGCTAATACTTGTAAATCTCGTTAAGCATTCATGATTATAACTTATGTTAACAACAAATCAAGTTCCTTTCATAGCTCAGGTGTCGGTTATACCATACAGTATGGGCTATGAAAGTGCCATATGAACTATGAAAGTGCCAAGCATTTGTTGTACCAAGTGTTATACAACATAAATCAAGATTACTCATTTAACAAGCAAAGTATTAAAGAGTGAACAAGATAACAAATACAAAACATGTTAGTATCAAACATTAAAGTCCATATTGAGTTTACACTATACTTATTCTTACACCATTAGTGTAACCTTTTCACCTTGACATAATAAACTTAGCTAGACATAATGAAAGAAAGAAAAATAGATAAACAAAATAAGAACATAAATAAGATAAGAGTTAACAAAGTAAAGGAAAGGAAATGAAAGGCATAAACTTGATATTAATGAAAGCAAAGCTGATTAGTACTTAAAAGTGCATTTTTATCATGGTTTTATATCATCATTTTGCACTTGAAGTATCAATAACTCCTTAACTAAAATATGTTTTATAATAATGTATCTAATAATATAAGATACCTATAATTTATGGTAAATGTCTATCTTTAATGCAGGTCTATCACATAAATGAAAGGATTGATTGATGACTTGAAGAACTTAAATTGCATGGATAAAGAGATGGTCAAACTTAGAGAAGAGATGTCGGTGCAATCCAAACCGGAACACTTTTCGGTAATTGGGTTATATCTGGAGCTTCAGATCTCAGATTTAGGTCCAATTTATATGGATGGAAAGGTAAGACATAGGCCTACAACTTTCATATGGAGCCCAAGATCTAAAAAGGCCATTATCAAGTCCAAATTGTAGCAACAACAAAGAAGCCCGAATCTGTCTTCCAGCCCGAGCACTGTTCGGTATTTTGGCCATATCTGGAGTTCTAGAAGTCCAAATGAGCTGCATTATTTACACAAGAAAGCTGAGACAATTTCCTACAACTTTCATGTTTGCAACTGGCTCCAATTTTGACTTTATCAATGACGTTTTGGGCAGATAAGAGAAGATAAGGATTGTCACCAAGTCAAAAGTTGGCCACCCACTTATCAATTAGTCATCAAATCAATAGTTCCCAATTTTGGCCTATAAAAGGAGGCATTTGCCATGCATTTAGGCATCTTGGTTTCCAGATCAAGATCATGCTCTTGCTTTCTCTCTTTGTATTTTTTGTAATGTTTATGCTTTACTTTCATTAATATCAAGTTTATGCCTTTCATTTCCTTTCCTTTACTTAGTTAACTTTTATGTTGTTATTTTGTTTATCTATTTTGCTTTCTTTCATTATGTCTAGCTAAGTTAGTTATGTCAAGGTGAAAAGGTTACACTAATGGTGTAAGAATAAGTATAATGTAAACTTAATATGGACTTTAATGTTTGATACTAACATGTTTTATATTTGTTATCTTGTTCACTCTTTAATACTTTGCTTGTTAAATGACCAATCTTGATTTATGTTGTATAACACTTGGTACAACAAATGCTTGGCACTTTCATAGCCCATAATGTATGGTATAACCGACACCAAAACTAGGAAAGGAACTTGATTTGTTGTTAACATAAGTTATAATCATGCATGCTTGACGAGATTTACAAGTATTAGCATTAATTGAATAAGATGACTAATGTAATCATGTTAACAATATATAATCTGATTGGAACCTCCTTTGTGTGTGGTTTCCAATTCAATAATAAGAAAGTATTAGCATTAATTGAATAAGATGACTAATGTAATCATGTTAACAATATATAATCTGATTAGAACCTCCTTTGTGTGTGGTTTCCAATTCAATAATAACAGTTTATACTATACTTGTTTGATATACCATTAGTGGAACCTCTAACCTTGACATTTGTTATTATTATTGTTTAATCCTTACATTAATTTTCCATCTCCAAGTTCTCATCATCTTCTTCTTCTTCTCTTTCTTTATTATTATTTATTATTATTATTATTATTATTATTATTATTATTATTATTATTATTATTATTATTATTATTATCGTTATTACTATTATTGTTATTTATAATTGTTGTTTATAATTTGTACAATTAACCTCCCTGTGGTTCGACCCCGGTCTTGCCGGGTTATTTATTACTTCGACACTCCTGCACTTGGGAGAAGACAACAATCTTTTAGTCGTGTCAAGTTTTTGGCGCCGTTGCCGGGGAGGTAAGTCCTTGTATAAATTATAGTAGTTATTTTATTTTCTCTTTTCACTTTTCTTGTATATAACTTTGTTTCTTTTTATTTTGTTTTCTTCCTCCTTCTTTTGCTTTCTTCTTCTTTTTATTCCTACACGTGCATGAAAGTGTGGTCACGTACATCAAGTGGTAGACTTTGTAGGGTATCCTCATCATTTTTAGAAAATATGGCCGAAGAAGATAATCAATCACTTCATAATGAAAATAATGAGAATAACCGTGCTAGAACACTTAGAGACCACATGAATCCCACAAGAACAAGTGCACCATCATGCATAGTTTTTCCTCCCGATGCATCTCATTTTAATTTTAAACCAGGTATTATTCAACTTTTACCTTCTTTTCATGGTTTGGAATTAGAAAATCCATACTTGCATTTAAGGGAATTTGAGGAGGTTCGCAACACATATAATAACTTAAATTGTAGCATGAACAACATTAGATTAAAGCTTTTCCCTTTTTCATTAAAAGATAAAGCTAAAACATGGCTACAAAATTTAAGACCAGGATCCATTCGTGCTTGGGATGAAATGCAACAACAGTTTTTAAAGAAGTTTTTCCCATCTCATAGAACAAACTCTTTCAAAAGACAAATCACCACTTTCACTCAAAAACCGGGAGAAACATTTTACAAATGTTGGGATAGGTATCGAGACTTGCTTAATACTTGCCCCCATCATGGTTTTGAAACATGGAGATTGGTTTCACATTTCTATGAAGGGTTAACACCTAAAGATAGGCAAATGGTCGACCCCGGTCTTGCCGGGTTATTTATTACTTCGACACTCCTGCACTTGGGAGAAGACATCAACCTTTTAGTCGTGTCAAAAGCATAAACATTAGAAAAAATACAAAGAGAGAAAGCAAGAGCATGATCTTGATCTGGAAACTAAGATGCCTAAATACATGGCAAATGCCTCCTTTTATAGGCCAAAATTGGGAACTATTGATTTGATGACTAATTGATGAGTGGGTGACCAACTCTTGACTTGGTGACAATTCTTATCTTCTCTTGTCTGCCTAAAACATCATTGATAATGTCAAAATTGGAGCCACTTGAAAACATGAAAGTTGTAGGCAATTGTCTTAGATTTCTTGTGTAAAACATTCAGCTCATTTGGACTTCTAGAACTCCAGATATGGCCAAAATACTGAACAGTGCTCGAGCTGGAGGACAGATTCGGGCTTCTTTGTTGTTGCTACAATTTGGACTTGAAAATGGCCTTTTTAGATCTTGTGCTCCTATGAAAGTTGTAGGCCTATGTCTTACCTTTCCATCCATATAAAGTAAACCTAAATTTGAAATCTATAGCTCCAGATATGACCCAATTACCGAACAGTGTTCCGGTTTGGATTGCACCGACATCTCTTTTCTAATTTTGGTCATCCAGCCCGAAGCCTATGTCATTTAACAAGCATTTTCAAGTGAACACTGTTTGGTAATTGGGTCATATGTGGAGCTGTAGATCTTCTTTTTCTTCTTCTCCTTCTTTTTCTTTATTATTATTATTATTGTTATTATTGTTGTTGTTGTTATTGTTGTTGTTATATTATTGTTATTTATAATTTGTACAATTAACCTTCCTGTGGTTCGACCTCGGTCTTGCCGGGTTATTTATTACTTCGACACTCTTGTACTTGGGAGAAGACATCAATCTTTTAGTTGTGTCAACCTCCTTCCTTCCTATAAAACATCCTAAAACTAGTTGTCCCCTTTACATACCTTAGAATCCTTGTTGCTACCATCAATTGAGACTCAATGGGATGCTCCATGTATCTACTAATTAGACTTACCACAAATATTAAATCAGGATGTGTGGCAGTTAGATACATGAGGCTTCTCACCATTTGCTTGTAGAGTGTGCTATCAACCTGCACTCCTCCTTCATCCCTTGAAAATTTAAATCCAGGAACAATTGGATTTTTGACTAAGTTGCACTCACCCATATTGAATCTTTCTAGAACCTTGTGAGCATATTTTTGTTGGCTAATAAAGATGCCATCTTCCTTTTGCAATACTTCAATGCCTAAAAAATATCTCATTTTCCCAAGGTCAGTCATGTCAAAGTTAGCCATCATTGACTTCATAAATTGATCGAACATAACTTCATCATTTCCGGTAAAAATAAGATCATCAATATAAAGACAAATGATTAATATTTTACCTCTAACTGCTGTTTTTATGAACAAAGTATATTTATAAGGACATTTGGTGAAGCCTTCTTTGGAGAAATAGAACTCTATACGACTGTACCAAGTTTAGGGAGCTTGTTTGAGTCCATACAGTGCTTTCTTGAGTCGGTGGACTTTCGTTTCTTCCCCCTTATGCTCATAACCTGGAGGTTGATTAACAAACATCTCTTTATTAATTTCACCATGCAGGAAGGCTGATTTTATATCAAGTTGATAAATCAACCAACTTTGTTGTGCTGTAAAAGTGAGCACCATACGAATTGTGTCTAAGCGAGCCACTGGTGCAAATATTTATGCATAATCCACCCCATATTATTGGTTATAGCCTTTAGAAACTAAAAGAGCTTTATACTTATCAACTTCCCCAAGCTCGTTGAGTTTGGTTTTAAAAATCCACTTCACTCTAACTATTTTTCCTCCTAACGACAGATTTGTTAATTCCCATCTCATTTTTCTCAATTGCTACAATTTCCTGATTCATGGAAAGCCTCTAGTTTTCACTTTTCACAGCCTTTTCAAATGTTGTTGGATCACTATTGGTGAACAAAGCTAAATGAGCTATATTCACATCTGTTGCAACGAAGAAACTGTGATCAGTTTCATAGTCTATCGGCCATGCAAGACGTTAGCGTGTTCTGCCTTTTGGAATTGTGGTTTCTGTACTGGATGAGTTGGCTGATCTGAGTGCTTGAAGACTAACATGTTCGGTGCCATTTTCATCTAATGCTGCAACAACAGCATGTGAAGGTTCTTCTTGAAAATTACTCCGTGCATACCCATTCTCCACCGATTCTTCAATTGTATGAGACTCATCCTCATTATTTTTGTTTTCAGTGACTTCCCATGCTAAATCAGCTACTGTGACTGGCTTGTGAATATCATCCCAATTCCATTGTTGATCCTTTTCAAAAACCACGTCCCTGTTAATAATTATCTTCTGTGAAATAGGATAAAAAAGCCTGTATGGTTTAGAGTTTTCACTTACCCCTGGAAAGATACATTTCAGACTCTTGGCATCAAGCTTCACCCTTCTGTGATCAGGAACATGGACATGTATTATACAACCAAAAACTCTAAAATGTGCTACTGAAGGTTTGATGCCATTCCAAGCTTTTTTAGGTGTTCTGTTTTTGACGACAAGAATGGGACTTCTATTCAGCACATGCACTACCCAATTCACTGCTTGCTAAAAGGATTTTGGAATTTGTTTCTCCAACAACATACTATGCACCATATTCATAATGGTTCAATGTTTTTTTTTGCAACACCGTTTTGTTGAGGAATATATGGTGTTATTAATGATATTTTATTTAGATAAGAGAAAATAATGAATATCAACAAGTCAAGAGTTGGTCACCCACTTATCAATTAGTCATCAAATCAATAGTTTCTAATTTCAGCTTATAAAAGGAGGCATTTGCTATGCATTTAGGCATCTTGGTTTCCAAATCAAGACCATGCTCTTGCTTTCTCTATTTGTATTTTTTGTCATGTTTATGCTTTGCTTTCATTAATATCAAGTTTATATCTTTCATTTACTTAGTTAACTTTTATCTTATTTATGTTCTTATCTTGTTTATTTATGTTTCTCTCTTTTATTATGTTTAGCTAAGTTTACTATATCATGGTGAAAAGGTTACACTAATTGTGTAAGAATAAGTATAGTGTAAACTTAACATGAACTTTAATGTTTGATACTAACATGTTTTTTATTTGTTATCTTGTTCACTTTTTAATACTTTACTTGTTAAATGACTAATCTAGATTTATGTTGTATAACACTTGGTACAACAAATACTTGACACTTTCATAGCTCAACTGTATGGTATAACCTACACCTGTACTATGAAAGGAACTTGATTTGTTATTAATATAAGTTATAATCATGAATGCCCAACAATATTTACAAGTATTAGCATTATTCAAATAAGATAGTTAATATAATTATGTTAACAATTTATAATCTGATTAGAACTTCCTTTGTGTGTAGTTTCCATTTGAGTAATAAGAATTTATATTATACTTATTTGAAATACATTAGTGGATCCTCTAACCTTGATATTTGTTGTTATCATTATTTGATCCTTATATTAATCTTCCATCTCAAAGTTCTCATCAACTTTTTCTTTTTATTCTTTATTATTATTATTATTATTATTATTATTACTACTACCACTACTATTATTATTATTACTATTATTAGTAGTAGTAGTATTGTTATTATTGTTATTATTGTTGTTGTTGTTGTTATATTATTATTATTTATAATTTATATAATTAACTCTTTATAGTTCGACCCTGGTCTTATCGGGTTATTTATTACTTCAACATTTCTATATTTGAAAGAAAACATTAATTTTTTACTTGTTTCACATTTCAGAGTTGGTAAGCGTGTTGCACACATCAACCATTTTTTTGATTTTCATATTTATTAAAAGACTAAATTATTTATTAATTTATTATGAATAAACCAAGAAGAAAATATGAAAAACCCCATTAATGACAGCTAATATTTTTATTTTTTTTGCTTTTATGGGTAATTAGGTTTTTTTTTATTTAAAAAAAAATAAAAGTCAAGAAAATTCTTAGGCTACAATTAAATTAATTTTGCTTTCAAAAATATTGTAGTTACTCTTTTATGCCTGAAAAAAGGAAAAAAAACGAATTGTTTCCAGTCAACCTGATAGTAACTAATTGATTCTAATGAAAAGATAATTCTATCCACATTAATCAGTTCATTAATTTGTTTTTTTTTTTAAAAAAACCCCAATTTATAGATAGTTATTTATATCCAAGGGCACACTGAATTCACCTTTACTCTCTGTGTGGACAGAACACGAAAAAAGCACTTAGGATATTGAAAATCCAATGTTAAAGTGATCAATTATCTTACCTCTCCGTGGGACAGAACAAAAATTCTTTTTTTTTTTTGGCTTGTTTTTCAATCAAACAGAGAAGGACTCGAATAAACTAATTAATAATAGCACTTCCATTCCACCTGTCACATCTGTTGCTTTATCATATCTTAATCTTCAATTAGCGTCCAATGTTACAACTCGTAACCATTTCCTTAGCATTAACAACTAATTAGTTTAATATGTTCGACCATTTCAACATGTTCCTATCACCTATACTATTCGAAAGAGTTTTACTTGAACAAAATGACTCCAAGAATTCAGTTTTTTTATTCAAAATGAATAAATTAACCCCTTGCGTGAGATTTTCTTTTTCTTTTTCTTTTTCTTTTTCTTTTTCTTTTTAATGGCGGTGTCGGAACGTTTCTGTCTTTCATGAACTATTATTCCAACTTGCAAAGGTATCAGTTTTCAAGGAGTATGTTCAAGATATGTTAAAATAACTGGATATGATGCGAAGTCTAAATTAAAATGTTTTTTTAGTCTCTTTTTTCCCTACTCGCTACACCTCACAAGATTGCAAACACGAAACATCGAAGAATTATACATGAGTTTGAAAGAATTAATTTATTTTGAAAGATTAATATTGCTGGCTGATATATCGAACAAGTTGGTGCAGAAAGTGAACATAACTTCCACCATCTTGTACCTCCTTTCCAAGCATCACCTCGCCTTCAATCTCAGACTTGCATGAGAACAATGAGTTGCTCAGGACGGGCCGGTCAAGTCATCTTCTGCCTCGTGATATTGAAGTTGTATTGTCAACTAACTGTGTCACAATTATGCCCCAAAGATGAAAGCTATGCTTTACTCCAACTTAAGGATGGATTTGAGTATGATGAATCCGCTTCGTTGGATTGCAGCCCTCCTTATCCTAGGATGGCCTCATGGAAATCTCGAACAGATTGCTGTTCGTGGGATGGAGTCGCATGCCATGGGGTCACAGGTCATGTGATCGCTCTTGACCTTAGTTGCAGTGGTCTTAGAGGCAACCTCAGTTCCAACAGCTGTCTCTTTCACCTTTCACACCTTCGGAGACTCAACCTTGCTTTCAATTATTTTAACCGCTCCTCCATTCCACCTGAGTTTGGTATGTTTTCAAGTTTGACACACCTTAACCTTTCTAGCACATGGTTCTCAGGTCAAGTCCCAACTGAAATATCTCACTTGTCCAAATTGATCTCTCTTGATCTTTCCTTGAATGAACCATTGATACTCGAAGCACCAGCCATGAAAATGATTGTGCAAAACCTTACTCAAGTAAGAGAGATTTTTCTTGATTACATAAACATGTCTTCAGTTGAGCTTGGTTCCTTGATGAACCTATCTTCTTCACTAACTTCTCTCAGCCTCGTATTATGTGGATTGCAAGGCATTTACCTGTGTCCAATTGGAGCAGTTCTCTTGAACAGTTGAATCTTGGCTCCACAAGTTTCTCAGGAGGATTGCCAGATATAATTGGCAATCTTGACTCCATCAAGGTGTTGGATCTTGCAAACTGTGCTTTCTACGGATCAGTTCCAGCTTCGCTTGGGAATCTTCAACAGCTCAATCAATTAGATCTTTCGTATAACAACTGGACAGGGCAGATCCCGGATGTTTTCGGCAACCTCAGCAAACTAAACAGCCTATCCCTTCAAAACGGTAATTTCAGTGGTATGTTGCCATCATCTGTCTTTAACCTCACTGAACTTCTACGTTTAGACCTGTCTCAAAACCAGCTAGAGGGAACTCTTCCTGATTACATATGTGGCCTTGACAATGTTACTTATCTTGACCTATCTTATAACTTGCTCAGTGGCACAATACCATCTTGTTTGTTCGGTCTCCCATCAGTGGTCCGGTTTAAATTTAATAATAACCACCTCACTGGAGAACTTGGTGACCATTGGTCAAAGTCTTTGCTAGAAATAAGACTGGAAAGTAACAAGATAAATGGTCGTATTCCACCATCAATCTCTGGATTGGTGAATCTCACCAATTTTGATGTTTCATCAAACAACTTGAGCGGTATTGTGGACTTAAACCTGTTTTCAAACATGAAAAACCTCTGGGGACTTGATCTTTCACACAACAGTCTGTCTGTCGTCACTAATAATATTAGGAACTCAACCTGGCCCCAATTCTACAAACTGGCATTGTCGTCTTGCAACATAATTGAGTTCCCAGACTTCTTGAAAATTCAAAATCAACTCAACTTTTTGTCCCTATCCCACAATAGAATTCATGGAGAAATTCCCAAATGGCTGTCAGCAAAGGGGATGCAATCTTTACAATATTTGGATCTTTCTCACAACTTTCTGACCATTGTCAACGAACTTCCTCCCAGCTTACAATATCTTGACCTCACTTCCAACTTGCTTCAACAACCATTTCCAATTCTTCCACAATCCATGTACATTCTTTTAATAGCAAATAATAAACTCACTGGAGAAATCCCACCTTGGATTTGCAATATCACCACCTTCCAAATCATAAACTTATCTAATAATAGTTTGAGTAGCAATATTCCACAGTGCTTGGGGAACTTCAGTACTGAACTATCCGTGTTGAATTTGAGGAGCAACAGCTTCCATGGCACCATTCCAGGATCATTTACAGAGGGAAATAAAGTAAGAAGTCTTGATTTGAATGGCAATGAGTTGGAAGGATCGTTACCACTATCCTTAGCTAATTGCAAAATGTTGGAAGTCCTCGATCTGGGAAACAATTACATAAATGATAGTTTTCCCCTTTGGCTGCAAACTCTTCCGAAGCTACAGGTTCTGGTGCTGCGCTCTAACAGACTACATGGTTCTATAGGCAATCCCACTGTGATATCTCCTTTCTCTAGTCTACGAATCATTGATCTCTCGCACGAATCATTGTAGGCCCTATTCCTCATGGTAGTCAATTTGACACCTTTCAGAATGATTCATATGTTGGAAACTTGCTGCTGTGCGGATTTCCGTTATCTGTGAAATGTAGTGGTGATGTGGCACCACAACCCCCACCATTCCAAGAGAATGAAGATCCTGCAAGCTTATTCAATTGGAAGTTTGCCATGATAGGTTATGGAAGTGGGCTGGTGATTGGATTGTCCATGGGATATATTGTATTCACGACAGGAAAGCCACAATGGTTCGTAACGAAGGTCGAGGTTGAACAAAAGAAATGGTTAAGAAGACGGACAAAGAGGAACATATAAAAAGCAAGTGGTGCTCTCAGGTTAGGTTTGCATGCTTCCCTATCTGTATATTAGCTAGTAATTGTCCGTTTCTTTACAAGTTGTCTTGCCTAGTCTTCTTGTCAGCCAGACAAAGAGGATGGGATTTTCTGGTAGAATAAGCTCTAGCGAAATAATATATTTGTTTGTTTCTCTTTACTTTGTTAGTGCATTGCCTTAATAAAAAAGAACAGTAACGACCAAGATTTCTTATGCAGACCATCTACCATGGCCGCATCCACTTTAAAACCGACCCAAACATTGATTTACACAGTGAAACAGTAAAGGAGAGGGAATCTTATTCAAGCAGATAAAAGAAGAATTTAGAAAAACAGAAAGGAAGCTTGTTACACCTTTGGACATAATTGAGCTGTTATGCAGTGTCCTCTGATTGGAAAGCAAATGCCTGGCTTTTTAGCGGGAAATCCAGTCTGAAAATCCCTTTAGATTGCTGGCCGTGTCCCATGATGCTACATTGTACTAATTCAAATATATTCTACCTCTTCAGTTCTTTATTTTGGAATCAGAAAACACAAATTAAACCTGTATCTAAGCAAGAATTTATAAAGTTGAACGCAGTTGTTGAAGATTTAAAGTGTGGTACATATATCATACAAGTAATAAAAAGAACAATAACATGCAGCTCTTTCTTTGGAATCTAAGTGCATTAGTCACCTAAAAGGGATACAAACGTTATACCAAGACCATATACTTTCAGGGATCTTTTTGTACTGGTGTTTTTAAACTCAGCCCAATAATTAACCTTATTCAAGATTTAGGTTATAGGTTTTAATTGAATCATTTAAGTTAATTCTAATTGACTGGGTCAATTAAGTTTTTAATTATTTTTATTTTTTTATAAATAAGATCTGGTTTCAGCTTCGAATCCCAGGTCAACCTACCAGCCAAGCCTCATTTTTAAAACTATATTTTTGACTGGAATATCCTTTTGCCTCCGTTGATTGATAACTGCTGTAGTTTTAGAATGAGAAAGTAGCACAACATTACGTCGTGGTTAAACGGAAATGCTTAGGGTTCAATATTATTTTTTTAACTTAATTAACCTTTTCTTGCAATCCTTAAGCTTCCCAATGCAGTCTGGGAACGATGATATGAGACAAAACATGCCTTTTGTAAAAGCAATTAAGGCGAGGATGGCACTAATTAAGGCAGACGTCTTTTAATTGCACCAAAAGGCCTGCGAGTGAAGGGGCAAAAAGAATCCAAACATTATTAATTTTCTGGACAAAGCTTAATTACAAAATGTTACCCAAATAATAATTAATCAAACAAAGTACCAATAAATAATCTTAACAAAGAAGGGAAATTTCCGCTTTGTATCTATATATAAATTTAACTTTTACATGATCAGCATGCATACATCCATATAATGTATCCGTTAAAAAGATATCAAATACGGGTGCACATAATTTATGATCCAAGATATGCAAATTACTCGACCTATTTTTCTCCCCACGAAATGCAATGAAGAACATGCATAGCGTTATCTGGAATTGCTCATATGCTGAAAAATAGAGAATTGTATAAAAGCATGAAGAAGAAACCCCGGCGAACTGAAACAATACAAATGATATCATAATGAAGGGATCTTCAATGAATTAGTAAGCTCATGCTGAAGTGTAATTATAATTGTTTTTTAAAGTTTTTTTATTTATAAATATCTTAAAATAATGTTTTATTTTTTAAAATTATATTTAATATCCGTATGTTAAAATAATTTAAAAATATTAATTTAATATGAAAAAATAAAAATTAAATTTAAAAAAAAATCAAAATATAAAAACATTGAAACAAGCAATGCGCCTTGTACAGAAAAAGTCATCTTCAAGAGTAAATATGGCCTGCTGTGAAGCCTAGGAAACACTTCTGGCAGGTATTGGTGGAGCCCAAATACCACTTTGCTCATTATCGAAGTTATATTGAGATGCATCAAAGAACTTACCAAGAAGTTTTTTCTTTAGTTGTAGATATTTTTTAAATTAGTTTTTTATTATAAATATATTAAAATAATATTTTTTATTTTAAAAAAATTATTTTTAATATTAATGATCAAAATAATTAAAAAATATTAATTTTAAGTAAAAAATTAAAATTTTTATAAAATGTGAATTGGACTTTATTCCGAATAGTTCCTTACTTCTAAAGTTCGATTATGCTTAATTGTTTTGAATTTTTATTTTTAAAATTTATTTTTTAATTAGTTTAGTATGTTAATATTAAAAATAAATTTTAAAAAATAAAAAAATAATAAAAATATTATTTTAATATATTTTTAATTAAAATATATTTTAAAAAACAACTTCTATAAAAATTTTAAATTCCAACTTATTAGTCTCGCCTGTCGAGCGGTCGAATTGACGTGTGATTTCATCATAGTCATCTTTTTCCACGTTGTCTTTACTCTTCCACTTCACGATTTTAGCTTTTGTGGTGACCATCAAAGACGCTGGTATAAGAGTATATATAAGCTAAGTGATTATTCGAATTGGTAATCTTTTAGATTTCTAGTTCAAATATGGATTCACTATTTTCTTTGGTGGATTACTCCTGTTGCACTTAATGAGCGTTCAACAAATGTATCCCATATTTATATTATTTTTATGATTATGTTTTTGTATTCTTCCAAATTTAAGATTGATGCATTACTTCGTATTGATTAATCATTACAAGATGTATGGATGCCTTGTCCATAAAAAGATGAGATTGGTGTCACTACGCCGGAGCAACGGCGTTATGGGTCACCGGGGTTTTTTTTAAATATAAATTACAATTATAATTATATTATACAATAAACCAATTGATTTAGTTATAGACCTTGTTGTTTCCCTCCAGTACTCAAAAGAACTGTATTGTAAGGGAACGTTGCCTTGTTTTACTATTCTCAAGGCACGAAAGTGCACTTCGGTTTGATTTTCAGTCTTTAAAGTGGTGAGAGGATTTTTCTCTTTTTTTTTGGGTTGAAACTGGTATTATTAAGTTTTCTAAGATTTTTTATGGATTTTTCTAGTAAAATCAAGTAAAAATTTGAGTTTTAAGATATAAATATTTGGAACCCACTTTTCTAATGAAAACTAGAAAATGAATAAGTGAAAGACGCATCGTACACTGTATTTTATTTAAAAATAAAGAAATAAATTTCGTGCATTCCATTATAGTTGCGCAATTTCCCGCAGTACAATCTAAAATTGTTTTTAAAATTGACGGTTGCCCTTCGCATGCAATTTATAGGTTGTGTTATTCTTAACAGCACAATCTTCACAGTGAAAGAATCTAACGAGGATATGAAATGATCAAGAAAGAGAACTTTTACATGAAGGATGAAATGTTGCAGTAAATTGCTTATTACTTCACGCTTGATAATTATGAATTGCGGAGAGCACAACTATATTTATACACAACTTAGTATAACAAACTACTTTGTTCTATGTTCTTATAACAGAAACGCATTCAGCTAAATAAGAAGAAAAAAACAAAAAAAGTGAAAGAATACAAAAGATTTATTTTATTGCATTTACCAATCTTGTTGTAGTTTGTTGCTTGGTGCTGGTTGATTGTCATGCGGCTGGTGTGGTGTCTCTGAAAAATAGAAAAAGAAAGAGCTTTTATAAATATGTCTGCTAGTTGACAACGAGAAACAACATAAGTAGTTGAGATGCTACTGTCTTGTATCTTATCACAAATGATATGACAATTCAATTCGATGTCTTTCATGCGTTCATGAAAAAGAGGGTTTGCAACAATATACAGAGCAACCTAATTGTCGTAATAAAGCCGAGCTGCTTAAGGATAAAAGACATGTACATCTTGATGGAGATATCGAAGCCAGGTAAGTTCTGAGCAAGGGGAAGTCATATACCAATATTCTGACTAAGCTATGAAGCGAGATACAATATATTGTATCTTGAATTTCTAAGAAATAAGAGAGTTTTCAATAAATATATAGTAACAAGTACCTGACTTTTAGTATCATGTCAAGAAACCTAATCAAAGTCACTAAAAATTTTGTGTTGAATATACGAGGAAGAAGACAATAGAATACCCTAACCATGTTCAAACTTGGTAAGCTATCGGGAGATGTGTAGTGTAGGTATATCCATATATTGGCATATGGATTTATAAAGTCGAATACAATTGTTAAAGATTTAAAGTATGGTATTGATAAGACCAAAAGATTGATGTCTTCTTCCAAATGTAAGAGTGTCGAAGTAATAAATAACCCAGCAAGACCGTGGTCGAACCACAGGGAGGTTAATTATATAAATTATAAATAATAACAACAACAACAACAAGAATAGTAGTAGTAATGATAACAACAACAATAACAACAATAATATAAATAAGAAGAAGAAGAAGTTAAAGAGAATTTTGAGATTGTAAGATTAATGTGAGAATAAAACAATGATAAAAACAAATGTCAAGGTTAGAAGATCCACTAATGGTATTTCAAACAAGTATAGTATAAACTCTTGTTACTTAAATAGAAACCACACACAAAGAAGGTTTCAATCAGATTATAAATTGTTAACATGATTACATTAATTATCTTATTCAAATAATGTTAATAAATATTGTCAGATATTCATGATTATAACTTACGTTAACAATAAATTAAATTCATTTCATAGCACATGTGTCGGTTATACCATACGGTTAGGCTATGAAAGTACTAAGTATTTGTTGTACCAAATATTATACAACACAAATTTAGATTAACTATTTAATAAGCAAAGTATTAAAAGTAAACAAGATAACAAATACAAAACATATTAGTATGAAAAATTAAAGTCCATTTTGAATTTACAATATACTTATTCTTACACCATTAATGTAATATTTTCACTTTGACATAATAAACTTAGCTAAACATTATGAAAGAGAGAAATATAAATAGACAAGATAAAAATATAAATAAGATAAAAGTTAACTAAGTAAAGTGACATAATCAAAAGATTGATGTCTTCTTCCAAATGTA
>NW_011500112.1:25977-65209 GCF_000495115.2 Populus euphratica
CATAGCTCAGTCAGGTGTTATACCATACAGTATGGGCTATGAAAGTGCCAGGTATTTGTTGTGGTGAGTATTTGTTGTACCAAGTGTTATACAATATAAATCTAGAATAACCATTTAACAAGCAAAGTATTAAAAGTGCACAAGATAACAAATACAAAACATGTTAGTATCAAACATTAAGATAAAAGTTCTAGAAAATTATCTCAGCTTTCTAAGAAAAAATAATTGAGGTCATTTGGACTTCTAGAACTCCAGATATGAGTTAAATACTGAACAGTGTTTGAGTTGCGGGACAAATTCAGACTTCTCTGTTGTTGTTAAGATTTGGACTTCCAAATAGTAGAATTAAGTTCTATAAATGTTTTAGGCCTATGTCTTAGCTTTCCATCTATATAGAGCAGACCTAAATCCAAGATCTATAGCTCTAGATATGACCTAATGATCGAACAGTGTTCCAGTTTGGGTTGAACCAACATCTGTTTTCTAAGTTTGGCCCTTTCTTTGTCCTTTCAATTTCAGTACTTAAACTTATCAATCAATCCTTTATTTAAGTTCTTCAAGTCATCAATCAATCCTTTCATTTATATGATAGGCCTGCATTTAAAATAAACATTTACCACAAATTAAAGGTATCTTATATGTATCAACTTGTTATTATAAAACATGATTTAGTTAAGGAGTTATTGATACTTCAAGTGCAAAATAATGATATAAAACCTTGATAAAAATATACTTTTAAGTACTAATCAGATACATATATTATACAAGTAACAAAAAGAACAATGGCATACAGTATTGTTCCATTGGAGTCAAGGTGCATTAGTCACCTAAAAGGTATACAAACATTATACAAGACCATATGCTTTAAGGGTTCTTTTGGACCAGTGTTCTTAAACTCGGCCCGGTAATCAACCTTGCTTAAGGCCTGGGTAACGGGTTTTAACCAAGTCACCAAGTTTTGACCAAGTCACCCAAGTTAACTCTAATTTTTTTTATAAATTCAAACAACATTATTTTAATTTAAAAAATAATTAACAAGTTATAATTGAATTTATGATCAGGTCAATCAGATTTTTAACCATCCTTATTTTTTCATAAACTAGACTCAGTTTTAACCCTGAATTCGGAGTTAGACCATGAAGTCAGGCAAGGTTTTAAAAATATGTTTTGGACTGGGTACCCTTTTGCCTCCGTTGATTGTAAGAAAGTAGCACAGCGTTACATGTGGCCATGTGTATCAGAAAAAATACACGGTGTACGTACGTCGTGGTTAAACGGAAATGCTTAGGATTCAATATTAATTTTTCAAGTTAATTAACCTTTTCTTACAATCCTTAAGCTTCCCAATGCAGTAAGCTTTGAGAAAAACTCATCTTCGGAATAAAAGTGGCCTGCTGGTGAAGCCAAGAAAACCCTTCTGGCAGGTGTTAGTGGAGACCAAAGACCACTTTGCTAATTATGGAAGTTATACTGAGATGCATCAAAGAACTTATCAAGAAGAACTTTAAAATTAATAAAATATATATAAACAGATTCAAATATCCATATTAATCTTAAAAGACTAACTTACCAAACTGATTTCGAAACCATTTGAATACTTGGACTTGCCAGCGAAGAACTTCCTGGTGATGATGATGCCTCCAACCTGTTTTTCACTGGGAGAGACAGTTGGTGTGTTTTGGAATTTTCTCTATGGGATTTTGCAAGAGATACGAACATGACGGAATAAAAATAGCGGAAAGTGGGCTATAATTAGATTTGCCTGTACGTGTGCTTCTGGACCAGAAGTTCTTTGGACGTGGACGGATTTTGATATTGTCTGCTTGAAAAGAAAAATTACGGTTTGGTCGAGGATTTCAAGGGTATTTAAAGGATAATAATGATTATTTTTTAAAATAATTTTTATTCTAAAATATACTAAAATGATATTTTTTTATTTTTTATTTTAATATGTTAATATCAAAAATAAATTTTAATATATATATATAATATATTTTTAATCAAAAAATATTCAAAAAAATAATTTTTTCATAATATTAATTGCTACCTTATGAGGCCCACTAGTCAGTCTAATTGGCGTGTGCTGTCACATGTCATGGCTCCTTGATATAAGGTGCTGGTAAGATTTTGTCTTCCTCTTCTATTTCAAGATTTTTGCTTTTGTGGTGACCAATAAAGATGTTGCTAAGATTTTATCTAATAAAGGGTATAAGCTGGGTGAAGATTATTCCAATTGGTAATCTTTTAGATTTCTAGTTCAAATATTAATTCATCGATATTTCATATTTTTATTATTTTTATGATTATCTTTTTGTGTTCTTCCAAATTTAAGATTGATGCGTTACTTCCTGCAGATGATTACTCACTACAAAATGTATGGATGCTATTTCTCATTCGACTATAAACTTCAAACTGTATTATTTTTTCAAATATGTTTTAAATTGTGAGACCTTGTAAAAAACAAATGGACGATTTCATGGATGGGTAAATTGGCTTGATTTTTGCATTCTCTGTCGAGCTTTGCAAGGGTTTTGTTGGTGAATCATTCGTGTGTCACCCCATTGGTTAATTAGATAGGAGTTTACTACATCATTGTAGCATGAGCCAAATCAATTTTTTTGGGATGCCAAAAAAAATTACTGACGGCAATTACTAATACAACCCGACTAAGCAAGTCTAAACAATAGTCTAACTTAAAAAATATACAGATTGTATTTTCAAAAATAATATTAAAATAAAAATATATTTGATTATATCAGATCAATTAGAATTAATACACAAATTTATAATTTAGATTATAAGGCTATAATAACTCTATAAAAAATAAGTGTGAAAAAATATGAAATATAATCCCCAATCAACCGAGTTTTAAAGGATAAAACTAAAAAAAATAATTAACCTAAGTCAGCCTCAGTTAACCTATTAAATGTGCAACTCGTGTCATAAAACTGTAATAGCCTCATAAAAATAAAATTAACAAAAAATTATGAATCTTAGTTCCTAATTATCTCAATATTAAATGATGAAATTTAAAAAAAATCTAAAAACTTGAACCTAAATAAAACTCAAGCCAACCTATGTAAACTTATAAAAATTGTGACTTGATTCATGAGACAAATATAACCCTATATAATTATTTATTTGAATGAAATTGAATTAAAAAAGAAGCAAACAAAATTGATGGACTAACAAATAGAAAGCAAGCATATAGGCTTGAGTGACTATCATATCTAACCTAAAAATAAAAGCATTGGACCATGCCTCTAATGTTTTTATATTAGAGGAGATAATATGTCATCTATCTTTTAATTTAAAAAAAAAAATTGTAAACATTGATTGTAAACATTGCTGGCACGACTAAAAGATTGATATCTTCTCCTTAGTTTAAATATTGATTCATTGATATTTTATATTTTTATTATTTTTATAATTATCTTTTTGTGTTTTTCCAAATTTAAGATTGATGTGTTACTTCCTGTAAATGATTACTCATTACAAAATGTAAGGATGCTATTTCTCATTCGACTGTGAACTTCAAACTATATTATTTTTTAAAATATATTTTAAATTGTGCGACCTTGTAAAAGACAAATGGACGATTTCATGGATGGGTAAATTGGCTTGATTTTTGCAGAGCTTTGTAAGGGTTTTGTTTGTGAGGGTTTTGTTTGTGAATCATTCGTGTGTCACCCCATTGGTTAATTAGATAGGAGTTTACTACATCATTGTAGCATGAGCCAAATCAATTTTTTTGGGATGCCAAAAAAAATTACTGACGGCAATTACTAATACAACCCGATTAAGCAAGTCTAAACCGTAGTCTAACTTAAAAAATATATAGATTACATTTTAAAAAATAATATAAAATAAAAATATATTTGATTATGTCAGATCAATTAGAATTAATACATCAAATTTATAATTTAGATTATAAGACTATAATAACTCTATAAAAAATAAGTGTTAAAAAATATGAAATATAATCCCCAATCAACCGAGTTTTAAAGGATAAAATTAAAAAAAAAAATTAACCTAAGTCAGCCTTAGTTAACCTATTAAATGTGCAACTCATGTCATAAAACTGTGATAGCGTCATGAAAATAAAATTAACAAAAAATTATGAATCTTAATTTCTAATTATCTCGATATTAAATGATGAAATTTAAAAAAAATCTAAAAACTTGAACCTAAATAAAACTCAAGCCAACCTATGTAAACTTATAAAAATTGTGACTTGATTCATGAGACAAATATAACCCTATATAATTATTTATTTGAATGAAATTGAATTAAAAAAGAAGCAAACAAAATTGATGGACTAACAAATAGAAAGCAAGCATATAGGCTTGAGTGACTATCATGTCTGACCTAAAAATAAAAGCACTGGACCATGCCTCTAATGTTTTTATATTAGAGTAGATAATATGTCATCTATCTTTTAATTTAAAAAAAAAATTGTAAACATTGCAATATTTGTTGCCCTAGAATTTGGTGATTGAAAGGTTGTTTGGAAGTCAAGAAAAGGGTATTTTCAGCTTAAATTTTTTTCAACTCATTTATTACTCAGAAAACCTAAGAAATAGCCTGCATAATAAACTCATTTATGGCTTCAAATAACCAAAACATCGATCAAAAACACAAAAATCAACCTGAATTTAAAAAAATTCATAAAATCATATATATTCTCTTAAGCAAGGTTAAGGATTCAATAGAACTCATCTCACCAAATGAAACTCATTGATATTAAAATTAATATTTTTCGCAATCAGAATTGGTGTTAACAAACTATTTTCTCTCTCTATCACTAAAATTCAGTGATCTTATCTCTTTTCCCTTCAACCTAAGAATTGAAAATTAAAAGAAATGAAGTTTATCATGAAAGAAAATTTTTGAAAACTAAAGGGACAAATAATTTATAGATTAAAAAGTAGGAGAACCAAATTTATCTATTTCATACAAATTTTAAAATAGCAACATGATTCCTGTATTTGTTTGCTTTAATCTATTTTTTTTTTAATATTTTCCTTTCTTGATAAATTATAAACAATTGGCCACCAATTTAAACACAAAAGGATGAATTTGAAAGAAAAATATGATCGAAGAATTACTAACTCGATGCTTGTATTATATATATGTTGAATTATCTTCATATCTTTTAATTTAGCTCTACATAGAAAAGAGAAGTTGATTAGAGATAAATTAAATAATTTTAATATAAAAACTACATATTTTAAACTTCTATTAAATTATAAGGACTATTACTTACATTTTAGGGAAATTAATAGGGCAATTGCCCACAAGTGGATTTTCACTAAATAAACACAAACCCAACCAACTATGTATGCTATCTTACTAACTCGGTTTACATAATTTGGTTTTAATATCTCTACATATATCGCATCCAAATAGAAATGATAATCTAGTTTGAAATTGAAGAATATTTTCATGAAACAATTTAAATGGATATTTAAGTTTTGAATTTTTTAGGGTTCATGAGTTATTATTAAAGGAAACTCAAAATTATGTAATTATTAGCTAAAAAAGGTTTAGACAACATGATGATTAAGGTGTCTTTTAAAGAAATTGAAAACTAATTGGAAGAAAATTGAGCCTAAAGTGGCGGCCCATTGCAAGGAATTTTCTTGGTAAGGTTTGGAAAATTTGTTATACTATATTGTTTTGATGTATTAATAATGAAGAAAGTACTTTTGAATTATTGTGTTGTATTTAAGTTATGCTTGATATGTTGGAAAGTTTTGGGTATAGTTAAATTTCATGTAAAAGAATTGTTGTTTAAGATATCCATTAAGTATTTGATAAAATGAGAGCAAGTATTTGAAGATAAATGTTTATGGATTTGTTATTAAACCTAAAATGATAGTAAAATTAAGAATTAAGTAGTCATGGGATTTTGTTAAACTTAAATAATAGTAAAATTAAGAATTAAGTAGTCATGGGATTTAGTTAAACTTTTAGTACTATGTTGTAAAAATTAAATGTTATATGAAAAATGTGATGACAACCTTGCATGGTTGAAAAGAAGGGAAGTTGATATTGTTTGGTTGAAAAGAAAGTTATTGTTTGGTCAAGAATTAAGACCCTAATGTCTTTTAATCCATGTGAAATATATGTCTTAGACTTGGTTTGTTTGTACAGTAATGTTTAAATGTTTTGAATTTTTTTTTAAATTTTTTATATATATCTTTAAACCGTTTTAATATGTTAATATGTACTTTTAGTATAATTTTCACAATATATTTTTTATATTTTAAATAAGTTACATTGTTCTGGGTTATAATATAATTTGTTGCATCTGTGTTTATTTTTTAGATTATGCTAATAAAAAAAGTGTAACCTTAAAAGTTTTAATTTATCATGTAATTCTGCTTAACACAATCTTTATATTTAAAAAAATATTAGATTTTATTACTGGAAATAGTGCAACCTATCATAATAATGGAGGTTGCATTGCTCTTCATAGTGCAAACTATAAACCATATTATTTTCTTAAATATCTTTTGAATTAGGCTTGTATCGTTCTTTTTTCTTTCTTTTTTTTTAACTTTGACTTTTTTATTAATACTTTTTTAATTTAAAGTAATTTTTAAATTTATGTTTTAATTCATACTCTTTTTCTATGATTTTTTTGACTTTTTTAATTAATATTATTGTATTGGATGTGTTTAATTTATTAAGAGAGTAGTTTGATTCATCTATATTATATATATTAAAAATCAAATTTTTATGATATTTAATATATGCATTCTTGCATGGTATTTTTTTTCTTCTTTAATTTTATTTTATAGATTTTATGTGTGTTAGTTTCTATTATAAATTTATTTTAATAAATAAATTTATTAATTACAATAATCTAAATGATACATGTTGCAATATTAAATTTATTAATTTATATCTGTCTTTCAACTTTTCCAACTATGTTTTTTTTATTTATTGGTAATAATTTTTTAAATTTATTTACACAATAGTTTGTGAGTTATTTAATTGGATGCATACTTAAGTTTTTCAATTTATATTTATGGTTTTTTATGTAAGAAAACACATTGAGAAATTCTACATGTTCAATTTTTTTTATCATGATGATTTCTTTTTCTTCCTAACTTTATTTATAAAAATTTTATTGTTTTTAATTTTATCCTTCAATCCAAGTTAATAATATATTTTATGTTTTTGTTTTTGTTAATGTTTTTATTCTTTTTTATTTAACTCTCATTATTTTAATTTTTATTTTCTATTTTAAATTTTTTATATAACTTTTTTAATTTTATCTTTCAATATTTTATTTTCTAGAGAGTGGATTTTATAATGTTTTCATGTATAGTGATTTTAATCTGACGATCCGAATAATAGATTTAAAAAGTTAATAAAAATTAATTTTTATTTTATTTTATTTTTTATATTATTTTTTAATATAATTTTTTTAATAATTTTAAAAATTTTTAAAATAATTTTATATCAAATTATCTCAATATCATTACATATAACACAGATTTGTTATGTTAATATGAAATATCTTACCTTTTAATATACAAATTACGTCCTTCAATGGTAGCGCCAGCACAAGTATAGTTAGGTTCAAAATCACGATTGCGCGATTAACGTAAGCACACACGTCACATGCAAATTCGGATTCACATTCTAAGGACACCCATCTTGTCCTTTTTTTTTCTTCTTGCTCCCACATCCCCACGTAATTGTCCAAGTGTCCTACACTTTTAATTAGCATTATCAATTTTTATTTGTGCGGATATCATAAGAACCAATTTCTACTTCGTTACCTTATCTGGTTTATCTCTCTCTCCAAAAAAATTACTAGCTAAAATTTTCCTCTAACTTTACTTCTTTAAAGAAAATAATTAATGAAAAGGTAATTCGAATCATGTATAATTTTTTTATATTTAGATATTATTATATATTGTTAGATAATATTATATTTAATTTTTAAATATAAATTAATTGATTAATTAAATTAATAATAAATTAAATTATTTTATTTTATTTTAATAAGGATCATGATTTATATTTCAACCAATATATTAAAAATTTAATAGTTCATTTATATTAAGGTCATGTTTGTTTTCTAGAAAGTCATTTCCGAGAAACCACTTTCTAAACTTTCCTGTGTTTTTTTATCATAGAAAAGTTGATAAAAGAAAAACATTTTCCGATCAACAGAAAATACTTTTCAGTCAATGAAAAATATTTTTCAGTCAACAAAAAATACTTTTCAGTCAAAGAAAAATTTGGCTTGGTTTTTAGAAAAATATTTTTCTTTTTGACTGTGTTTGTTTTCCGGAAAGTGATTTTCGGGAAATCACTTTCCAAATTTTCTTGTGTTTGTTTGCTGTTAGAAAAGTTGGTCAACGGAAAACACTTTCCAATAGAAGAAAAATTTAGCTTGGTTTTTAGAAAAGTATTTTCCTAAAAAATTTGAGTGAAAAACACTTTTTGAAAGTTGTGAAAAATTTAGAAATGTTATTTTTTTTTCTGATTATATCAAATTTGATCCTCACACTTTTGATTGCTATATATATTTTGTTTTGAATATTTATTTTTTAATTTAATTTCTTAAAATTTAATTTTTATATTAACTTTGATCATCATTTTTATAATTGTTATTTGCTTTTCTCCTATTATTTTTTTATTGAAATTTTTTATCTATCAAATTTGATCCTCATTCCTTTTATTGTTACTTATTTTATTTGAAATACTTTATGAA
Source organism: Populus euphratica (assembly GCF_000495115.2). Classification (NCBI taxonomy): domain Eukaryota; kingdom Viridiplantae; phylum Streptophyta; class Magnoliopsida; order Malpighiales; family Salicaceae; genus Populus; species Populus euphratica. The sequence goes on from NW_011500112.1 coordinate 34,715, forward strand.
ATGTTAATTATTATTATTTTAATTTCTTCATCTCTTTTTTTTTTAGATTTGATCTTTATTATTTTGATTATTATTTATTTTATTTGAGATAATTTATGAAATTATATATTTTTTTTAATTTCATTCTTATTCAACTTTTTAATTTGTAAGATTTATTACTTATTATTTTAATAAAATTGAGAAAAATAAAATATTAATAAATTATTTTCCAGTTTACTTTCCATAACATAACAAAACACTGGAAAGTATTTTTTAGTTCATTTTTCATAACACTACCAAACATCAAAAAATAATTCACTTTCTAGGAATTCATTTTCCCTGAAATTCATTTTCCAAAAAGAAACAACTTTCCTGCAAACAAACGGAGAATTATTAGTAAAAAATTAAATTGAAATGACTAATCAAAACTAACTTCATTATTAATAAATTTTAAAAAGTGAAGATTAAAGTATAATTAATATAGAAAATGAAAATTTCAGAACTAAAAAAATCAAGAAAGAATATGATCATATACATTTCTAATAACTATCCTGAAATAAAATATATAATATTCTTTAATAGATAAATTAAGTGATATTTTGTTATTTATTAAAGATATTAGGTTTTCTCTATAAATATAATATCATGCCTTTTCAGTACAACAAAACTAAAAATTCAATTAAAATATATTATTATTTTAACTAGATAGTTATGAATGAATTAACAATTAGTTTATACTTAAATAGTTTATTATATTTTCCACATTTATAGGAATGCATTCATGTTTTTATTTTATGAATATGATATTTTCCTAGGAATTTCTAATAATATTAAGTGTTTTTTTTATAACATTTCTAGTTTCGGCCCTTTATCTCTATTTAGAAAAGAGGCAAGAGAAACTTCGCAGTTATGAATGGTATAAAACCAATGGACCATGCTTAATTTTGAATCCATTATTACATGTTTGTTCTAGTTTTAATTTGTTGTTTTTTTAAATGTTGAAACAAATTTTTTTTCTCCATGGGCAATAAGTTTTGATATATTCAGGGTATTCATATTTATAAAAACTTTAATTTTTGCTTATCCTAATTGTTGGAATTTAGTTTAGACATGAAGAAAATGAGCATTAGAATGTTAACAATAGATTTGAGAGTGGAAAAAAGAAATGTGTTCATAAAAGCGTTTAGAAAATGAGCATTAGAATGGTAATTCGTTCAGATTCGTTTAAATTACTATTAAAGATAGACAATTAGATTATATAATTCATTACAACTTAGTCATTAAGAATTTATGAACCCTAAAAAAATTTCACATAATGTCCAACAAATCCTAAATAATTTTATAAAAAAATCCATGATACTCTCATTTTATAAATATGATATTTTCCTAGGAATTTCTAATAATATTAAGTGTTTTTTTTTTAACATTTCTAATTTCGGCCCTTTATCTCTATTTAGAAAAGAGGCAAGAGAAACTTCGCAGTTATGAATGGTATAAAACCAATGGACCATGCTTAATTTTGAATCCATTATTACATGTTTGTTCTAGTTTTAATTTGTTGTTTTTTTGATGTTGAAACAATTTTTTTTTCTCCATGGGCAATAAGTTTTGATATATTCAGGGTATTCATATTTATAAAAACTTTAATTTTTGCTTATCCTAATTGTTGGAATTTAGTTTAGACATGAAGAAAATGAGCATTAGAATGTTAACAATAGATTTGAGAGTGGAAAAAAGAAATGTGTTCATAAAAGCGTTTAGAAAATGAGCATTAGAATGGTACTTCGTTCAGATTCGTTTAAATTACTATTAAAGATGGACAATTAGATTATATAATTCATTACAACTTAGTCATTAAGAATTTATGAACCCTAAAAAAATTTCACATAATGTCCAACAAATCCTAAATAATTTTATAAAAAAATCCATGAAACTCTAGGTTTTTTTAAATTATTATTTTCAGTAAAATCCAAAAGAGAGAAAAAAAAAAAGAGTAAAAAAAAAGAGTAGTAGAAAAATCTCCCTTTCGCTTTGATTGATAGGTTATAAATTCAGCACGGCAATCAATCTAACTGCAGAGGAGGGTGGGAGAGAGAGAGAGAGATCAGAGTTTGAAGGTATTGGAGAAAAATGGAGAGGGAACAAAAAACCAGCAGTGCAAGTCATGTGCTAGTCCTTCCGCTGCCTATACAAGGCCATATAAATCCAATGCTTCAATTCTGTAAGCGTTTAGCTTCAAAAGGCCTCAAGGTCACGCTAATTACCCCCACTTCAATGGGCACCTCCATGCATCAAGACAACGCTTGTTCCATCAACATGGAACCCATTTTTGATGGCTACAGAGAAGGTGAAAGAGCAGCAACCGCAAAGGAATACGTCGAGCGTTTCAAGGACACAATCCCGCAGAGGAATACGTCGCGCGTTTCAAGGACACAATCCCGCAAAGCTTAGCTGAGCTCATCGACAAAAACAGTACCAGCCAATACCCTTTTAAATTCATCATATATGACTCCATTCTACCATGGGTTCTGGACGTGGCCAAGAGTTGGGGCATAGAAGGAGGTCCCTTTTTCACCCAATCATGCGCGGTTACTGTTTTATATTACCATACACTACAAGGGGGCGCTTTGAAAATTCCCATGGAAGAAAAATCGTCGGTGTCCCTGCCTTCCCTGCCACAGTTGGAGTTCAGTGATCTACCATCCCTTGTTCATGGTCCAGGTTCGTATCCCGGTATTTATGATCTCCTTTTTAGCCAGTTCTCAAATATAGATGAAGCGAGCTGGCTCCTCTGGAACACTTTCAATGAACTTGAAGATGAGGTACGTTTTAAGTTCCCTGCAGGATATATTACACTCTCCGTGCACTTTAGTTCTGTGATTGATTGACTTAATTCAACATATAATAATTCCTAGTTCTATAGATTGAAATCAATCAAGTTGTGGTTGCTCTTAGGCCTCTGTTAAATGTTAGTTCGATGAAATTAATTTCCTGTGGTTAAAAGAAGAAGAAAAGTGCGGTTATATGTGAATAATGAATTGGTCATAGTTTGAACCACTATTCAAAGTCAGACAATAACATTCATTATAAACTACTAGTCAAAGTCAGACAGCAACACTCATTGTGTTTTTGCTGTTGCTTTTATTTTGAGTGGTGAGTGCAACACTGGTTACATTTTTTCTGCACTCGGCCATCTAATTTGGATTGCATACTGACCTGACAGGTTTTCGGTTGCTTTTGTTTTATAGCTTTTAGCTGTGTGCTTGTGTATTTGTTTTTTAAAGTGCTTTTTCGGTTCCTCATTACTAAAACACAATAGTAAAAACGCCATGTTTTCGGTTGCTCATTACTAAAACCAGAAAACGCAATAGTAAAAATATGAATTTATTGTTTTGCTCTTATATTATTTGTTATGAAGAATTATACCCCACGGTAAACATAAAAACAAACAAAAACACAATCGGACATAGTTACGTTTTTCTGCACTCGCCCATGTATCTAATTTGGACTGTGTACACTGACATACCATGGTTTCCGTTTGGCTTTGAAACATAGGCATTAGCCAAACTTATCGAGTTACCGACATGTTTTAGGCATTGTAGCGTTGTCACATCACTTTGAATGGGATTCCCATTTTACCACACGAGAAAAAGTCCAACTTGCATGCATGTCTTCTCCAATAAATCTGTAATACAGGATAGCAACCTTTTTCTATGTAGCTGGCAATGTTTTAATTTCAGTATTGATTTGAAATGTTTTCTAGCAAATATCATTTCTTGCTGATATTGATGGTATGGCTGTTGGAACATTTCCACCCTTTCAAACCTTCGAAAGCTAATTAATTGGAGTTTGTTCCCTGGAAGAAGCGGGATGAATTCAACCCTCAAAATAAATTTCATTTGTCCACCGAGTGCAGGATTTCGTGTGGGTTTGTTACTGATACAAGTTACTTTTTTAAAATATATTTTACTTCAAAATATATTAAAATTAAAAAATTAAAATCCTTTTATTTTTAACATCAATACATCAAAAATATAAGTACACTAAAAAAATATTAATTTAATATTTTTTATGTTAAACACACTTTTAAAATATTCCCGGACACAGCAAATAAAAAAGGCAATATTCCCGGACACTTTTAAAATATTAGATAATAGCATTCTATTATTTTCATTCAATTGGCCATTAAACCCTATACTCTGAGTCCGAGTCTTCAAAGTACTCGTTCTAACTTATTTCTTTGACGTCAGTGCTAAACAGTAGTTAAACACCTTAATGTTTCTATTCAGATTGTCGACTGGATGGCGAGCAAGTGGCCAATCAAGCCAATAGGACCAACAATTCCATCAATGTTCTTGGACAAGCGGCTGGAGGACGACAAAGACTATGGTCTCAGCCTCTTCAAGCCAAATTCTGAAACTTGCATGAAATGGTTAGACTCCAAGGAACCAGGCTCAGTTGTTTATGTATCATTTGGCAGCCTCGCTACTCTGACAGAAGACCAAATGGCAGAATTGGCCTGGGGTCTGAAAAGAAGCAACACTCACTTTCTATGGGTTGTAAGAGAATCAGAAAAGCAGAAGCTACCTGGCAACTTCGTAGAGGAGACAACAGAGATGGGTCTAGTCATAACATGGAGTCCTCAACTAAAGGTCCTGGCTCACAAATCGGTGGGATGCTTCATGACTCATTGTGGGTGGAATTCAACACTAGAGGCTTTGAGCTTGGGAGTGCCAATGGTGGCAATGCCACAGTGGACAGATCAACCAACTAATGCGAAGTTTGTTGCTGATGTTTGGCAAGTAGGGGTTAGAGTAAAGGTAGGTGAAAATGGGATGGTGACACAAGAAGAGATAGAGAGGTGTATAAGGGAAGTCATGACGGAAGGTGGAAGAAGGGATGAGATCAGAACTCATTCTGAGAAATGGAAGAAACTAGCCGTAATGGCTATGGATGAAGGTGGAAGCTCCGACAAGAACATTGAGGAGTTTGTGGCAAACTTGAATGCATGAAACTCCAATAGCACATAGAGTCCTGATCAGAGACCTTAAACATGCATTGAATCCCTAAATGCTAGATGTGATTGTCGTGGTAATCATTTGCTTTGGATAAGCAATGGAATTTGTTAGCTCGTGTGTTTTATGAAAAGTAATTTTATATGAAAATTACTTTTTAATTTTTTTTTTTTATTTAAGAACAAAATTGATAATGAGAAATATTTTTTAGTAAAAAAAATTAATTTGATTTATAAGAAAGTATTTTTTTTTTTATTTTGAGCGGGTAAAACTTTTTAGAAATTTAAAAAAAATTAGAAATATCATTTTATTTATTAATTATATCAAATTTGATTTTTAAATTTTTGATTGCTATATATTTTATTTTGTTAATTTAATTTATCCTTATAATTTAATTTAATTTAATTTAATTTTTATATAAATTTTGATTCTTATTTTTATGATTGATATTTGTTTTTTTATTATCATTTTTTTATTTGAAATTTTTTATCTATTAAATTTGAACCTTATTTTTTTTATTGTTACTTATTTTATTTGAAATGATTTATGAAAGTATAACTATTATTATTTTAATTTCATCATCTTTTAATTTTTTAATATATTAAATTTTTATTATTATTTTGATTATTATTTATTTTATTTGAAATAATTTATAAAATTAAATTTTTATTTGAATTTCATTATCATTTAATTTTTTAATTTATAGCATTCCTCATATATATTTTAATTTCCTTTTCAATTAAACTACTTATTTTATCATTCAAAAAATAGTAGTTTTATACATTCAGAATGAGGGACACAAGAATAAATTATATGACGCCATTAATAGTTGATCATCCAAATTCTGCAATTTCTAGTAATTAATTAAGTTAGTCCATTTCCTTATGTTTTTGTTTTCTTTATGTTGAAACAATTTTTTTTTCTCCATGGGCAATAAGTTTTGATATATTCAGGGTATTCATATTTATAAAAACTTTAATTTTTGCTTATCCTAATTGTTGGAATTTAGTTTAGACATGAAGAAAATGAGCATTAGAATGTTAACAATAGATTTGAGAGTGGAAAAAAGAAATGTGTTCATAAAAGCGTTTAGAAAATGAGCATTAGAATGGTAATTCGTTTAGGTTCGTTTAAACTACTATTAAAGATGGACAATTAGATTATATAATTCATTACAACTTAGTCATTAAGAATTTATGAACCCTAAAAAAATTTCACATAATGTCCAACAAATCCTAAATAATTTTATAAAAAAATCCATGATACTCTCGGTTTTTTTAAATTATTATTTTCAGTAAAATCCAAAAGAGAAAATAAAAATAAACAGTTGTAGAAAAATCTCCCTTTTGCTTTGATTGATTGGTTATAAATTCAGCACGGCAATCAATCTAACTGCAGAGGAGGGTGGGAGAGAGAGATCAGAGTTTGAAGGTATTGGAGAAAAATGGAGAGGGAACAAAAAACCAGCAGTGCAAGTCATGTGCTAGTCCTTCCGCTGCCTATACAAGGCCACATAAATCCAATGCTTCAATTCTGTAAGCGTTTAGCTTCAAAAGGCCTCAAGGTCACGCTAATTACCCCCACTTCAATGGGCACCTCCATGCATCAAGACAACGCTTGTTCCATCAACATGGAACCCATTTTTGATGGCTACAGAGAAGGTGAAAGAGCAGCAACCGCAAAGGAATACGTCGAGCGTTTCAAGGACACAATCCCGCAAGGCCGCAAAGCTTAGCTGAGCTCATCGACAAAAACAGTACCAGCCAATACCCTTTTAAATTCATCATATATGACTCCATTCTACCATGGGTTCTGGACGTGGCCAAGAGTTGGGGCATAGAAGGAGGTCCCTTTTTCACCCAATCATGCGCGGTTACTGTTTTATATTACCATACACTACAAGGGGGCGCTTTGAAAATTCCCATGGAAGAAAAATCGTCGGTGTCCCTGCCTTCCCTGCCACAGTTGGAGTTCAGTGATCTACCATCCCTTGTTCATGGTCCAGGTTCGTATCCCGGTGTTTATGACCTCCTTTTTAGCCAGTTCTCAAATATAGATGAAGCGAGCTGGCTCCTCGGGAACACTTTCAATGAACTTGAAGATGAGGTACGTTTTAAGTTCCCTGCAGGATATATTACACTCTCCGTGGACTTTAGTTCTGTGATTGATTGACTTAATTCAACATATAATAATTCCTAGTTCTATAGATTGAAATCAATCAAGTTGTGGTTGCTCTTAGGCCTCTGTTAAATGTTAGTTCGATGAAATTAATTTCCTGTGGTTAAAAGAAGAAGAAAAGTGCGGTTATATGTGAATAATGAACTGGTCATGGCTTGAACTACTACTCAAAGTCGGACAGTATGGCCTTGATCAACAAGGCTTATACAATCACGGGGCTGCCTATAGGGCACAATCTAATTTGGATTGTTCACTGACCTACCATGTTTTTGGTTGCTTTTGCAGTAATAAAAATACGAATTTATTGTTTAATTTGCTCTTGCATTTTTTGACGTCGAGGGTTATATCCTATAGCAAATATAAAAACAAAAACAAACACACCCATGTTTCCGTTTGGCTTTGAAACATAGGCATTAGCCGAGCTTATCGTCTTAGGCCGATGCTACAATGCCTAATTGGTACCCAACGACATGTTTTAGGCATTGTATCGTTTTACAGTCTATGCCTGTTGGAACATTTCCGCCCGTTCAAACTTTCAAAAGCTAATTAATTGGAGTTTTTTTTCCTTGGAAGAAGCGGGATGGCTTCAACCCTCTAAATACATGTCATTTGTCCACCTGGTGCAGGATTTAGTGTGGGTTTGGTACTATATAGGGTTTTTTTTAATATATTTTATTTAAAAATATATTAAAATTATAAAAACATTAAAAAAAATATATATTTAATATATATTTTTTTTTATGTTAAACACATTTTTAAAACATTCCCAGACGCGCGCAAATAAAAAACGCAATGTCAATCAGCTCCTAGGCTTTTTAAATGTTTGTTGCAAGCTCTTTTTGATCTGGTGATGGAGTAAACTGAAGTCGTAGTTAATTGACAGCAAATGAATTCAAGCTTTAAATCTTTTGTTTTTTTTTAATGGAGTTAGGTTGTTAAAATTTTAACCTGATACCAAGCACTTGAGCTCATTATATATATAAAAATTGTTAATAGAATTCTATTATTTTCATTCAATTGGCCATTAAACCCTATACTCTGAGTCCGAGTCTTCAAAGCACTCGTTCTAACTTATTTCTTTGACGTCAGTGCTAAACAGTAATTAAACACCTTAATGTTTCTATTCAGATTGTCGACTGGATGGCGAGCAAGTGGCCAATCAAGCCAACAGGACCAACAATTCCATCAATGTTCTTGGACAAGCGGCTGGAGGACGACAAAGACTATGGTCTCAGCCTCTTCAAGCCAAATTCTGAAACTTGCATGAAATGGTTAGACTCCAAGGAACCAGGCTCAGTTGTTTATGTATCATTTGGCGGCTTCGCTGCTTTAACAGAAGACCAAATGGCAGAATTGGCCTGGGGTCTGAAAAGAAGCAACACTCACTTTCTATGGGTTGTAAGAGAATCAGAAAAGCAGAAGCTACCTGGCAACTTCGTAGAGGAGACAACAGAGATGGGTCTAGTCATAACTTGGAGTCCCCAACCAAAGGTCCTGGCTCACAAATCGGTGGGATGCTTCATGACTCATTGTGGTTGGAATTCAACATTAGAGGCTGTGAGCTTGGGAGTGCCAGTGGTGGCAATGCCACAGTGGACAGATCAACCAACTAATGCAAAGTTTGTTGCTGATGTTTGGCAAGTAGGGGTTAGAGTAAAGGTAGGTGAAAATGGGATGGTGACACAAGAAGAGATAGAGAGGTGTATAAGGGAAGTCATGACGGAAGGTGGAAGAAGGGATGAGATCAGAACTCATTCTGAGAAATGGAAGAAACTAGCCGTAATGGCTATGGATGAAGGTGGAAGCTCTGACAAGAACATTGATGAGTTTGTAGCGAACTTGAATGCATGCAACTCCAATAGCACCAAGAGTCCTGATCAGAGACCTTTTCTTTGTATTTTCTTTTTAAACTTAGTTTTTTATTTTTTTTTATTTTTAATATTTAATCGCAACAATCAATTATTTTAATTGTGAGATATATTTACATTTAAAATAAATATTTACCATAAATTAAAGATATTTTATATTATTAAACTTGTTGTTATAAAATATGCTTTATTTAAGAAGTTATTGATACTTCAAATGTAAAAAAAATAATATAAAATTTTAATAAAAATATATTTTCAAGTACTAATCACTAATGTTTTAACTTGCACACATTAATTTCATATATAATCATAAAAAAGTAAATATTATAATAAAAATATAAATTATTAGTTAAAAATCATGGAATAATTAAACAATTTTTAAATATTATTATAATTAATTATCTAAATAGTATTTTTTAAGATATAAAAATTAAAAAAAAATAAGGTCTAGGAGAATCACGGTCAAGGACATCTAAGACTAAAAGGATGCTTATATGCATCTACACTTTAGAGTCAAGCCCCTTTTTTTTAATAAATGGCAAACAATGTGTCATCCACTCACATATATTTTCAATCATTAAACTTGTTTTCATAATAAAAAAAAACTAACAGGATTCAAATCTTTGAATCTCAACAACCAAGATTTCAACCATTTTTTCCACCCAAAACATAAAAAAAAAAAAAAACTATTTACCTATGAAACTCCATTTACAACAACAAAACACAATTCAATTAACCTAAAACTCAAAATCAAACTAAATTTTAATTTTTTTCAAGACTTGATGTACTTTTCCTAACATCATTGAAGGTGAAAACTAACTCTATTTAGTTCATCTCTTAAAGATAAGTCCATATACATCAAAATCAAAAGTTATTGTGATCATAATCTAATCATATTACAAGAACTTAAATTTAAGGAGAAAAAAAACAAACTTTAGGACTAAAATGCAATAACCTACAATAAGAGAGATGAATTATAACAAAATCAAAACTTACAGGATCAAATGAAACTTTGGCACCTTTTATGGAAGTTATTATATTATTCTTTTGTGTCAAATTTGATCCCTAATCTTTTAATTTGTTTTTTAAAAAGTTAAAACTTAATTTTATAAAATTAATTATAAATTTAACACCAAAACATTCCATGATATATGAGTTAGACATATGAGTTGAGGGGGATAAAATAGACCAAAACATATTAAATACATGAAAACATGAGTCACATACTTTAAATGATGAAATTAAAATAAAATAAATTATAACAATTAAATTGCAAAAATTCTTGGAATGAGAAAAAACTAGCATTTATTGGCCTCTTTGTCTATCTACATTTTTAAACATGGTAAAATGATTAATTTATCATTCAAAATAAAATTTTAAAAACTTGCTTCTAGAGACCTTTTCATCTAATTTTTTTTTTTGTTATTATCAAGTTGAGTTAGATAGTTTGATATTTTAATAAACATAAAATTTTATTTAAAATAAAAGGTAGTTGATGTGTGCAACGCAAATACGCCTATGTATGAGAGGTGCTTACTACATTCTATGCTACATGTGGTATTTTCTAATGGCCAAAAATCTCCCTCCATTGTAACATGGGGATTTTCACGAGGTCTTCTTTTTCATGGGGTGGCTTGTTAGTGACCTTTATTTATTTTTTCCTTTTTTTTTCTTTTGTTCTTGTGAAATTCACGTTGATTATTCAAAATTTTAAAGTTATTCTTTTATTTATTGATATTTCAACTTTAATTTTTATTCGTTTGATTTTAAATTCTTATTCTTGATTCTTTTGTAAAATCTTGATTTGTTTTCAATTTTATTATTTAATCCCAATTTGTTATATGTTATTTTTTATAGTTCGGTCCTCATTATTTGATTGTTTTTTTTTGTTATTTTGTTAAATTGGCTATTTTTTATAGTTTGGTCCTCATTATTTGATTGTTTTTTTTTTGTTATTTTGTTAAATTGATTTTTATTTTTAATTTAACCATTCAATTAAGACTTTCTAGTTATCCTCTAATTTATTTTTTATTTCAATTTTGATCCTTATTGTTTTTATTTTTATTTTTGGTTTTGGATCCTTTTGTGTAATTGATTTTTTTTTTCCAAATTAATCCTTCAACATTTGATTGATTGAAAATTGAGTTTCGTGGTTTTTTCAAATAGGAGGCTTCTAATCTTATCAACCAAATCACGGGGTGGTTTTTTCAAATAGGGGGCTTCTAATCTTATCAACCAAATCACGGGTTTAAGAATCTAGCACGAGTTGATATTATTTTTTTAACTTATTTCTTTGTCAATTTCATCATTGTTTTTTTTTTTAAAAAAAATGGGCCTTGTGGTTTTATTTTCTATCGGGTTATTCTAATCTTATAACCTAAATCGTGAATTAACTTAGATTGGTTCAATGCATATTACTTAGATTATAGATTTGTCATGCTAATTTGGGTTGACTTAAATCAGGTTTATTATTCTTTTTAATCTAATTTTATTCTTTTATATTTAATTGGCTAATAATTGAGATACTTATTTCCTTTTCTTTTGAAAAATGATTTTTTTTCAAGTTAGAGTGATTTTTTTATTTAATCTATTTGTTGTCATTGTCTAATTTCTTTTATATAATCCAATTATAATAAAACTAGCTTGATAAAATTTATAACTCAAATTACAAATTATTTTCTTTATTTAAAACTTGCTTATGACATTTAAATATTATTTTTTATAAGAAAAATAATTAGAATTTGAGGTGTAAAAACAAAGAGAAAGAAAGAGAACAACTAAAAAAATGGTTTCTGGTGTGAACAGTAAGCCATAAGAGTGTCAAGAAGACATAATATAATAGTAAAGAACTTGAGATCTATATAATAAATTTAGAGTTGGAGCTAGGGTGAACACCTCTTATAAATACCTGAAACAACTAGGGTTTTACTTATTCATCTAGATCCATAAAATATACTTTTCAAGAAATAAGGTTTTCTTAATTTTTTTTTTTAAAAAAAAGCACACAAAAACATTATCAGTAATGTTAAGCTGGCAATGTTAGATCAAATTTTAGTATATGTGTAATTAGATTCAATATTTAAAAAATTAAATTCAAACCAATCTAAACCAATTAAAATAATTTTTTTATTTTTTAATATTAAAACATTAATGTTTTTTTAAAACACTAAAAAAGTATTTTTTCCGAATAAATAAACTTTTAAAACACAGTGCGCGGTGGAAACGCACTGTCAAACAGCCTCTAAGCCAAAAAGAAAGGGAAAACCTCCCGCTCATTTCCTCTTTCTTTCTTTCCAAAACTAAGACAACACAAATCAAAAACCCTTGATTTCTTTTTCTCAGTTCTCACTCCAAAACCTTTCTACCTCTCTCTTGCATTTCCTTTTTCTCCAAAAATAAAAAATGAGAGAAGAGCAAATAGAGAAGCTGCGAGGGGTAGTGCGCGACTGTGTGAGCAAGCACTTGTACTCCTCCGCCATTTTCTTCGCCGACAAAGTCGCCGCTTTCACCAACGACCCCGCCGACATCTACATGCAAGCCCAGGCTCTCTTCCTCGGCCGCCACTACCGTCGTGCCTACCACCTCCTCAACGCCTCCAAAATCGTCCTTCGCGACCTCCGCTTCCGCTACCTCGCCGCTAAATGCCTTGTAAGTCTTTGGTTTTGGATTTTTAATTTGAAATTTGATGGTTTATTACCTTTAGTTTTTTTTTTTGTTAACTTTTTTTTTTTTAATTGTGGTCAGGAGGAATTAAAAGAGTGGGACCAGTGTTTGTTAATGGTCGGTGATGCAAAGGTTGATGAGCATGGAGATGTATATGATACTAAAGATTGTAACGTTATGTACTTAGATAAGGATAGTGAAGATCGCGAGATCAATGTGAGTTTTTTTTTTTAATGAGAAGTTGTTCTTTTTCTTGCTTGGTTGTGTTATGCTATTTTTAATTGGCAAGATTGGATTTTCTTTTTAACATTGAAAGTTTTGTTCTTTCTCTTCTACAATTTTGTGTGAAATTGTGAATATTTATTTTTTTGGGTGCATTCTATCAGTTGATTGTGATAAATATGTAAAATATGCTATCTTGAATATGCATAGACTGTAGCTGTACTTATCACTAAAAATACTGCTTGGCGAAATGTTGTTTTCTCTGTTTTGGGACAGATTTCTGCAGCAACATGTTTTCTAAGAGGCAGGGCTTATGAAGCATTGGAAAATCGTGCCCTGGCTCGACAGTGGTTAGCTTTTCTCAGCGATCTTCTTTATCAAGATAGATTACTGTTTCTTTTGCCACTTTTTTTGTTTTGTTTTGTTTTCTGTATGATGATTGATTTGCTTATTTATGATGATTTAAGGTACAAAGCTGCTATCAAGGCCGATCCGCTATGCTATGAGGTACCTGCTATTGCAATTGTTTTACCCTTTCCTTCTGTTTGTAAGTTGCATAATAGAATTTCTTTGCTTTATTGTAATTGTGCATGCAACGGTCATTAACATAGCTTTCTATGAAAAACTGTGAATTTCCATATTAATAGCTTGATAAAGATTTAAGATTTTTCTTGATAGATTCAACTGAAGTTTTTAGTCTTTGTTTTTTGGACATAATCTTGTTTTCCTTTAGTTTTGCACATCATTTTTACTGATTTGGATTGGAAGTATGAATGATGGTTGTATCTTCATTGTTCCCCAGGCTTTGGAATGCCTTATTGAAAATCACATGCTCACATGTGAAGAAGGTAATGGCTCTCCAAAACTCTTTTTGTTAAATACATTCAGCTGCACATTGCCATTTAACTGTGGAGAATTAATGTTACCGGATTTGCAGTATTTGTTGCTAATGTGTTGACTGTTGAGAATTCCTCTATGCTGTACTATTCCAGCAATCGCTTCATTAACCAAATGAAATTAAAATTAACCCTTTATATTTGCTACTGAATTGCAGAAACAAGGCTGCTGTCCTCCTTGCAATTGGGTCCAGAAGATGGGTGGCTCTCGTCATTCTACTCATGCTTGATAAAAAAGGTAAACACACACAAGTTCAGAATATACCAGTCAATATGAATCCAAACTAACCATTTCCAGTTAATCTATTTCCTTTAGTTAAGTCTCTGTGCTTCTTGGAAACTAAACTTAGTCCCCTGGTCTCAGTATGAAAAAAAGAGTATTGTAGAAGCCAAATTCAGAGAAGTTGAAAAAGAAAGCTGCAATAGCAATCCTTCTAGTCCATCTATCAAGCATACACTAAAAAATGATACTGATCTTTTGGCCTGCAAAGCAGAGTACTTCAATCAGTGTGGTGAATATCAGAAGTGCTTTGAACTAACTTCAGAGTGAGTTTTTAACTTGTTTCAAACAGAATACATCTAAGATCATACCTTAGATGCATCAGGTCATCTGAGCTTTATCTTCTCTTTCACAGCCTGCTTGAGAAAGACCCTTTTCATTTGAAATGTACCTTAGTACACATAGCTGCTGCTATGGAGCTTGGAAATTCAAATGAGCTTTATCTTATGGCATCGAACTTAGTGAAGGATTATCCTCAAAAGTGAGTTTTATTTCTCTGCCTTTACTTTTACTTGTGCTCTTTGGATTTGAAGGATTACTCTCAGAAGCTACTTCTTTATTTCCCTTTCAATTTGAAGGATTATGCGTTGTTTGAGCTCTCTGTTTTCCCTTTTTTCTTCTATTTTCTTTGCTCGATAGATGTGTTAAAGGCACAGGGTGGTTTGCTTTTCATCATGATGGAATGTGATCATGGTTATTATCTCAAATGATTTGGTGTTCCAATAACAGCTCAGCTAGCTAACATAAATAAAGAAGTTAAAGAGAACTTTTGGCAACCATGTGTCCACAACACCTGAAATACCATTCACAAGTAACATGTCGGATATGCATGTGATTTGCCAGTGATTACTTGCAGAGTCCAATAAAAAGTACTGTGCAAGGAGTAGTATTCATCTATTGTAGTTATTGGGCTTCTCATCCATTAGGACAGTCACTCTGTTCTCTCTTCCAAAAAGCTAAAATTTACCTGATATATAACTGGTAGCAACAGTTTTCAGCTTGCATACGTTTCTACCATCATGAATGGAAAGATTGTAAATCCTAAGAAGAGGTAATGTAATGGTGGACCTATTAGAATATGATGCTCTGACTGCAAGATTCTTCCCTCCAAGGGGTATTGCATGTGAGTTATTGTTCAGTTTCTCAAATACAATAGAATCATTGAAAGTGAGCCCAACCAGTGCAGAAGATTAAATCAATAAAATGAAATGGTACATTAGAAGTGAAGATGGCTTCAGGGTTGTTAAAAAAAGAAAAAAAAGAGAAAAAAGAAGTGAGTGCATTCTCCTATTGTTCCTCATTTCAGTTGGATGATAATTGGGTATTGGCCTCCTTTTGTATTTCTCTAGATGTTTCGTTATGTCCTGCTCAAAATTGTAGAGAAATGAAATCTTCTGGATGCTTATCTGTATTTCATTCTTAAGTGCTTTTGAATTACTAATTATGAAGTTTTGAAGAGAAAAGGAACAGGAAAACTAAAGGAGATTGTTTCTCTCTCATAGACTTCACTTCAGCTTAAGCATGAATACAATGAGTGCCCATTAGATATTATGTAATCATGTATCATGTTTACTTATTAGGGCTCTCTCGTGGTTTGCTGTCGGCTGCTACTACTACTGTATCAAGAAGTATGATCAATCACGGCGTTATTTCAGGTAACTGTTGCCTGAAGCTCTGTAAACCATGTACCTGTTTTGCTTCTTTTGGTCTTATGGAACAAATTTGATTTTCTTCTTTATCTCTTTTTTACATTACAGCAAGGCTACAAGTCTAGATGGAACCTTTGCACCTGCTTGGATTGGCTTTGGGAATGCTTATGCTGCTCAAGAAGAGGGTGATCAAGCAATGTCAGCATACCGCACTGCTGCTCGTTTATTCCCAGGGTAATTTGGACTAGAACCTTATCACCTCTTCTAGTTGAAAATAATATAATATTTCTTCACCGTGTAGTAATTGAAGAGTGCATATTTTTGGCACATTATGTGCTTTTGTGAGGCTGCCTTTGTTCTAAGAAAATATTTTAGTATTTCCCTGCATAGTTGAATTTCCCTGCCACTCTAACTTTAGGAGTTTTATTTTAGGCCTCTCTACCAGCCTCCAAGAGAGGTCCATATATTATTACATATCTTCAATAAAAAAGCTCTAATTTATAAATTAAAATAAATATGAAGAAGAAAACATATATAGAATTGGCTTACAAGCGGTATAAGAAAATTAAAGTGTTCCATGTTCTTTGAAAAGTTTTTCATATAACTATAAATGGAAACATCCTAAATATAAAATTTTTATAAATATATGCGGGTTTGGGGGCTAATGTGTTTTCCCTATACCCAACCCCATCGTTGCAGGTACATATGCACCTTTATTGCAACCTTTTCAAAAGGATCGCTGTCTTTTAGTACTTCCTTCTACTTGTAAGAATTGTAAAGATTCACCATGGAATATTTCTGGCCTTCATCTTTCTTTCCTTTCATCGAATTTTTTTGGCCTCATTAAGAAAGAATAGAAGTATGTCTTTCCTTACCATGCTTTTTTATTCTCTCTTCCTTGCTTACATTGATCCAGAACTTAAGATTCATGGCGGTCCCACTTCTTATTGTTTGCGAAGTCTCAACTATTGGCTAACATTTTAACTATGAAACTTTTAGATGAAATCCTGGATTTTGTCATTAACCAGCCCTTTCCTTAACTGTAATGTGTTTTCCTATACCATACTTTTTTATTCTCTCTCTTCCTTGCTCAAATCGAGTCAAAACTTTAGATTCATGGCAGTACCACTGTTGCTTATTGTTTGCAGAGTCGCAGCTACAGGCTAACATTTTAACTGTGAAACTTTTAGATGAAATCCTGGATTTTTTTGTCGTTAACCTGCCCTTTGCTAAGTGTATTGTATTTTCTTGTTGCTCTTGTTCCTTGTGTTCTCTGAGTGTAATTTTTGGTATTGCCTTTATAATAGGAATGTGAGGTGGAAATTTTTATATGCGAGCATTATAGTGTTGCCTGGTAGTTTGGTCTCTATCACTTTGCTGTGATTGATATTTTCTGGGTGATTGACTGGCTTACTGGCTGGTAGCTAAAGATTCTTTTAGGTTTGGAGTTGTTAATTTAAACCAGAAAAGTGGTAGTTGATTTGCCCTGCCTCGCAAAATCTCCATAGGTAGTTTAAGTTGACAAAGAAGCTACTCGTTAATATAATGTTTTGATATTAATGTGTTTTTTTTGTTCCAAAATTATGCATTGTTGAAGACCTCTTATTACTTATCAATTGTCTTTTTACAGGTTGAATCTTGATATTCTGTTATTCCAGGTGCCATTTACCAACTTTGTATATTGGGATGGAGTACATGCGAACTCACAGCTATAAGCTTGCTGAGCAGGTGATGTTTTATCTTCTGAACATTGGCCAATTGCTGTTTTTTTTTTTTTTGAATTTGGGAAATTGATAAAAATTGAGTTTCAATAACACAATTAGCCACTGGTGTTTTAACAGGCGCTGCATGATTCTTCCCTGATGCTTGGGAAAACTCTGCTTTAATTTTTAATAAAAATGAAAATGGGGGCTTTGGTTTTGTTATGTTTCAGTTCAAGAATGCTAGATTTGAAGTTTGAACCCTTGGTAGGACATTATTTGTTGCATTGACTTCAAATTCTTGCTTGTAGTTTAAGCAAATGATTTCCATTTTCCATTTGGGGAATTATTTGTAGCTTGCTTGCAAAATGAGTATAAGTTGGATGGACTTTGAACATAATATTATTTCACTCTACTCATTCATCTTTAGGAATCCTGTTTCCTTTTATACTTTTCATCCTGTTTCTTGTTATGGTTTGTTGACATTCTGATTCGCTGTCCGTTTTTCAGTTTTTCATGCAGGCAAAGGCAATTTGCCCTTCAGATCCACTTGTATACAATGAACTTGGTGTTTTTGCTTATAACATGAAGGAGTAAGGATATTTCATTCCTCTCATCATTCTGTGGAAGTTTGACTTGGAAACTTTACTAACATGTCTCTTTTATGTTGTTAATGTTCATGGCTTTTCAAAGCATAAAATAATCAATTTTGCAAACAGCATTCATTATTAAGTGTTGTATGATTTTCATTGTATGACATTTGTTGAATATGGTGCTCTGTACTAAAAGTAATCAGATGTCTATGTTTTGATGCCAGTCAAGCTATTTGACCTACATAATTTTGTTTCCCAAACACTTTCAGGTATGATAAGTCTGTGTTGTGGTTTGAGAAGACTTTGAAGCACATTCCGTCTTTAAGTCAATTGTGGGAACCAACTATCGTTAATCTTGCCCATGCATATAGAAAGTTGAAGTACGTTTTAAAATTTATTGGAATGGCAGTTATACTCACTTTTTTGTTGTTGCTTCTTGCCATATTTAGGTGCTTCAGGATGTATGAGTGGTGTGCTTTTATCTAGAATTTTCCTTATACTTGAAATGAAATCTCTCTTATCCTCAAATTGAAAGATTGTTTTTATATTTCATGTTTTGATATCTTCATATTATTGTCTCGATGATTAGTATATTATGTTTTGCATTTGTTTGTCAATACTCACTTGCTAAGGTCTTTATCAACCTGAATGAATGAAAAGTAGTTTAACCCTCTAATTACACTATTTCTGGTAGTTGTGACAAATAAATTACTTTGAACTTGCATAACCATTAATTTCATTTAGTTCACTGAGCAAACCCATATTGATGATTGCCTTTTAGTTACAGTTTTTTTTTGGAAACCTTTGGTGATCTTTTTAGTTCTTAGCAAGGTTCTTATAGACTTATTAGTTTGTGTTTCTCCTTTTCTAAAGCTTTTGTGTGAGTATTTTTAAGGTTCAAGTTGGGAGCTTTCTTGGTGCACTTGGTCAAATACAACAAATAGGAATCTAGTATCATGTTATAGCAACTCCTTGGTCAAATACAACAGATAGGAATCTAGTATCATGTTATAGCAACTACTTGCTCAAATTCCATTGATAAGATTAGAGGAAGATCAGCTCGGGCCTTCATAACCCTCAACTCTTCAAGAATAGGATGGAAAGAATTTTCTTCAATACATTAATGCTTGTGTAATGTGGTCATATAGAGGCTCCTAATTGTCACATGATTGATTTGTTGAGCAGCATGGCTGACATTGAGACTTATGGTTTGAATTTTTGTACATATTCGAGTTGGAGTCTTATTTTTCTCATCCACTTGTTGCAGCCATCATCATAGAAGTGCAATTCTCTTATTACGTGTATAAATAAATGACATGGGATATAATTGTTCATTAATCATATCAAACTACTATGCCAGGATTTACCATGAAGCAATTTCATATTATGAGAAAGCACTTACATTATCACCTAGAAGCTTGAGTACTTATGCTGGTCTTGCATACACTTATCATTTGCAGGTAAATTGAGCTCTTTTCATTTCAATGTAAGTCTGTTAAACTGACATTTCATTTGGCTGTTGTACTTGAAAGCAATAGTTTGAGAAAAGCAATTGTAAGTGCTTGAAGTGGGGGGGGGGGGGGGGGGGGATAATGAAGTGGATTAGTGCGGATAATGAGAGTGGTCATGAAAATCCAAAATGTTATGAAAAGTAATCGGATTATGATATCATTGCTAATTTATAGCTTGTATTTCCAGTGACTTTTGTGCAAGGGTTCAAAACTAAAAACTATTTCAGAATATATTTTATTATTATAAAGGAGGAGTACTATGAGAAGATGAGCACCATCTATGACTGCTATGGAATTTTGAATATTTATTATATTAATAAGACGCCCTAAAATATCTCTCAAAAAGGAAAAAGAAGGATGAGGTCCTTAACTAGTCTATGAACTTTGATATGCATGATGTGTTGTGTAGACCTCAATATTTGGTGGCCTTGTTATGATTTCAAACAGGCCTATTCCAAGGGTCAAGTACCTCAAGTTTCAAACAGATAAAAGAGAACTAGTTTCCTGAAGTTTAAGTCTTTGATATTGAAAACTATTATAGAATATTTGCACTTGGTTTTGTTCTAGATCGTCAATCAACTTTCCGGGATGATACAAAAATTTTAGGGGGAAATTTCAGAACAGGAAATAGTACTCTCTCGACCTATCTTTCTCATAAAATTGTAGTCACGTTCTATGTTGTGCTTAAATGTCACACCTCATAGTTACTGGTCTGGTAAGGCAGGCAACAATGTAATGGTGGATTGGGTCCCCGTAAAAGAATATATCGTCATCGTTTGAGCATGTACACAAATTAACATGGGACTACAGTTCAGTTTCTTGTGTTGATTGCATGACAATCTTTTCTATTATTGAAATCATCCAACAACATCCTGTATTTGCTTGAAGCTAAAATCCAATTCTTATACTTCATTTTCAAGTAGTAGTGGATTCCCTAATTTACTAGTTGCAGATTATCTTGTCGGACTTGGACTGACTTGGAAGAATGAACAAGTTTTAATGCCAATTATAATGACTTGCCATTAGGTTGCCGGAAAAGTTGGACTATCTAAATGGGGGCAATGTTACAATTTGATACTATCATGATTTAAAAGCCATCTTATTGGTGCCTCTCTTTTTTCCCCTTTTTGCACAGGATGAGTTTACTGCTGCAATCACATACTACCACAAGGTAAGTAAGAGTATTGTATGCTTTCAGACACAAAATTATACTATGCTTATAGTGTGCTTCCCCCATCCTCTCTATCTTCTTCGTCATTAAAATCCCCTAAGCCCTGGTCTTATCATATTTTCTTCTCAATCAGGCTTTATGGCTGAAACCAGATGATCAATTTTGTACTGAAATGTTGAGCTTGGCACTTGTAGATGAAGGTCGTCGGGGCATAGACCCCAAAATTGAATTCCGCTGAACCTAGTCATTTTTAATGACATTATGTATACTCTTTTGTTCTTGTTGTAATGTATGTGGAATCAGAAGTCCTTGAATGGGTTGGTTCATTTTGGTCTATTTTAGAGTTGTGTAATATTACACTAGGGAGAGTTTGGCAATACCAATATATGTAATTCTGTATCGTTTGGTTTTATCTATTGACGCGACAACAAAACCAAAGTTATTTTTAGCATAAAAAAGGATGTTCAAGCACCGGAAGTATGTTTTTAAAAATTTAAAAAAACCTGCGCCTCAGCTTGATCTTGTTGGTTAAAATAAGCTGTTATTATTCAAGTAGATACAAAAAAAGCAATGAAATTAAATCAACCGAATTAAATAAAAGAAAAGTGATCATAATTTAATGCAAAGATAGAAACGGGATGGTTGTTGCTTGACAGTCTACGTTTATTTGGAAAAATCTGCTAATGAAAACAAGGTGATGGTGTTATTGATAGGCACTTCACCCGTGACCATTTCTTATACACACCAGGAGGCAAATTTTGCCTTGTGAGGAATGGACAGACACACAACAGCAGATGAAATGGTAATAAAAGCAAGCAAGTAAGCGGGCAGTCTGATTCAGCATACAATCCAAAGCAAGAAAACACTCCTGGCACAACAGCAAACACATGCCAGGCTATGTTTATTTGGAAAATGGAAAGCCACGCGTTCCTTCTGATTGGCATGGCGATATCAGCGCCCCTTTGAGGAGCTCCCCAAATAACTCTGCCGGGTCACTGTAAACCTCCTCATCTTCTGCCCTCAGAGATTCATCCACCTGGGAACCCGGAAAGAAATCACAGCTATTTCATCTTATGTATTAGGCTGTCGTTTTTCGAGTTCCACAAATTCAAAATTTCAAGTTCTTTATAATTTCTTTTGATATTGTCAAATGGACACCACCTTGTAAAATAAAATGCCATTAAGAATAATTTTCAACCAAAAAGCTAAAAAAATATTTATGTCATTTTTGCATAAGTTTTAATACCTTGTATAACATTGGGTCCAATCATACTTTTAATTTTTTAATTTTTTTTGATGTTTTGAAACATTTTAATATGGTGATATCACAAATAAATTTTTCTAAAATAAAAAATAAAATATATTTTAATATATTTTTAAGTAAAAATATATATATTAAAAAATAATGTTTACCATGCTTCTAAACAAACATTAAATTACCATAGATTCTATCTTCTTTTTTTTTTTGCAAAAGATAGATTCAGTTTTTTTTGATATTGTCAATTATATTTTTTAATTAAAAATATATTAAATATTTTTTTATTATTAAGTGTGTTCGTTATGCCAATAACATATAATTTTTTTTTTACTATAGATAGAATCATCAATAAAATAAATTTTTTGAAGAATTTTAGAGAATTGAGAAATATTATAGTAAATGTCATTGATAACATATATTCACTAATAGAATTATATATGATATTTTCTATCAGTGATATGACATACACACTGATAGTATTACCAACAAAATAATATTGATAATTTTATTATTTGATATCCTTTGTTTGTTTATAATTCTATCAGTGATAATATTATTGATATAATGATCAATATAATAAAAACTACTAATGATAAGTTTTTTTTAATAATTATCAATAATTTTATTGGTAAAACTTTTTCTGATAAAATCAGTGTCACCAACATTATAAGCCATTGATAAAATGAAAAATTCTTGATGTTAATATAATAAAATTATAAAAAAATAAAATAAAAAATATATTTTTTTTCACACGAAAAATACTTTTAGAATTTGGTTGAATCATTAAAACAAATAATCTCTAAAGTTAAACGAATCCTCCATAAAACAATGAATAAGGCCCATCAAACTTGAAAGTTGTATTTATTTTCATAAATTATTTTTTTTGAAAGAAAACGATATTTTGATGTTCTTAGCATGCTAGGTCATCAAACTTGAAAGTTGCATTTATTTTCATAAATTATTTTTTTTGAAAGAAAATGATATTTTGATGTTCTTAGCATGTTAGGTCAGAAATTTGTTTCTCTTTTTCAAATACTAGTATATTTATTTTATTATTATTTTTTCTAGTATCGTTTAAAGCACACCTTGAGGACTCCAAAGCCATTGAACTCAACCTTTTCTTTAGTAGAAGTCTTAGCATGCCAAGTCAGGAATTGTTTTTCTCTTTTATGATTATTAGTTTGGATTTTTTTTTAATCTTTTCATTATCTTTGAAAGCATAACTTGAGGACTCCAAAGCCATAGAACTCAACATTTTCTTCGGTAGGAGCATGGCCTTTGAAAGGTCCTTTAAAAAAACCCTTATGCCTGAATTTGAAAGAAATCACTAGAGGCCTTAAATATACACTCAGTGTAAAGATATCAAAGGCTATAGTCCTATCACATATCAAAAGATTAGAGAATAAAATAGTTAGAATGGTTTTACTATTGTTTGAAATTTAAGAGAGTCAGTTAGTATAGATAACGTATGTCACACCTAGCATCACGGTAACTAATTAAAAAATATCTCTCAATTGAAAAAAAATAGATATCTAACATGTTTTTTCTAGGAAAAAAAGTCTTGTTCAAGGAGTTGCCACCTAGCATTATGATCACTAGGAACCCTAACTGGTTAACAGAGATTCTATGATACAAGACTGGTTATGTAAAAGAAAAGATGCCATCACCCCTTAAGCGTCCTATCTAATGCATGCTGCATTGCTGGTTTTGTCTAAAATTGCTAAGAATTTGTTCTTTTTTTTTTTTCCTTTTTTATTCTTCCTTTCATGTTCTTGACTCTAGCGTCAGTGAACAATTCCTATGAATTTTTTCAACTCTAGCGTTGGTAAATATTGCACAAATCTCAAAAATACGATGTTTCTGACTCTAGCATCAGTGAATATTCTTGCAGAAAACAAATTTGAAGAAGAAATTTTCTGTCATTTTTATCTTGTTTATCCTTTATTATTATTTGCTCTTTTTAGATAGAAATAAAAAAAACATCGCATGATAGATTTGCATTTGACAATAATAGGCCCTAGATTGAGCACTTAACTTAAAAAAATATGAAACATAAAAAAAAAAATCAAAAAAGATTCCTAAATATTTTTAGAATTTTTTGATATTAAAAAGAGGCGCACTTAGCCAAATATCAAACTAAAATGGACATAAATTATGGTTACGGCATAAGGATGTGTTTTTCCAAATGCACCCTTAATAAACGTAATTTGGGCTGGTTGGGCCTAAAGCCCAGATCCGGCCCATTAATTACCTTCACATTGTTTTCTTGCAAGAATTACAGAAAATCAAAGAGAAGAAGAAGACTTTACCTAGTGAAGTCGAAGGCGAAGGTAACTGTGCAGGAACCGACTGGAGAATGCTATCCTCCTCCTCTTTTCAGTCTCTCTCTTTTTTTTTTGTTCTCTTTTGTAATGGCCTCCTCTTGGGGTTTTTTTTGTGTTTATCCTCATGTAGGGTTTTCTTTATCTTGTCTCCTTTTTTTTTTTGTGATGGCCTCCTTTTTGTATATTTTTTTTGTGATGGCCTTTCTCCAAGTTTCTTCTGATTGTCCCCTCTCTTTTGCATATATTGAGGTTTGTATTTATAGTGACAAAGTTCTTTCACGTGTGAGAAATAAAGTTTCAATCAAACTCATTCTCTTTTTTAAAGTTTGAATTTGATTAATAATCAAATTTGAAGGCGGATGACTATCATTATGTTGAAGATAAGGATTATCTTGAAGATAGGGATAAAATAAAAAAAGTACATTGTAATCCCTAGTTTTCATGCAAGTTGACAAATCACACTTTTCATCAAAATAAATCTCTGATATTTTAATTTTACATCTTAAACCCTGTAAAATTAAATTAAAAAGCCAATGGGCTAAAATTGGGTTACAATAGTTGCCCTCTCTTTATAATGTTTACGGTGCAAATGTGTTAGAAAATTGATTTTCTTTTGACTTTGTGTAGTAACTTTTGTAAAGAAGAATACTTGTGAAAACCCTTCCTCTTTTTCTTTCCCTTTTTATTTTATTGAGTTTTTTTTTGTTTATGCTTTTTTTTGTTTATGTTTTTTGTTTTTTTAAAGAAAGATGGTCTAATTATTCTAGGCGACATGTTCGATATGAAAAAAATATGCAAAAGATTTAGCAAGTGGTTTCATTTTTTCAGGTGATCTGCTCGATGAAGAATAAAGCACGAAAAGGGAATGCATTAAACGTCTAATGGGGGAAGATTGTAAGGTTCTTGGGTATGATTTAACTTCATTAGTAAAGGAAATATACCAGGGTTAACAATCTTAGTAGGCAAGTCACCCTCTGTTTCTCTTAATGGAACAATAAATCTCACGATTGATAAGGAAAAAGTGGAAAGATTAAATATGAGGTCTACACAGATTTGGCTTTGCTCATTTATTCCATTGGGTATACTCTAGAGTTTGATTTAGAGCTGAGCTGTACCTCATCACTGAGTGATATCGAGATAGTGGCTACAAAGGAGCAACCGAATATGGTTGCAAACAAGAACTCTACTTTTACAGAACTAGATTATGTCACTAAAGTGATTATAAAGCAGAGTTTTAGCAGATGTGAGACAGAGAAAGAAAGGGATGCATATGGCTATGAAGCTCAGGTTTACTTCACGAAAATCTTGGACTGTTACATGATTTAAGACTTGACTACAAGTGAGAAATGATAAATATCTACCCTTATAACTCTAGTCTCTAATATTCCACGTAATAATAAGGAAAAAGGGCTAGATAACATGATTGTCATGGAAAAAGATCAGCAAAGTTGGCCTAAAACGAACCTAGTCCGTAGCATGACTCTTAGGAATGGTAAACAACTTGGTGCCATTAAATGTCATGTGAGTTACAGGATGGCAGCCATTTCAACTGATTCAAATGGTGGTGATGGATATGAAGACTCAATTGATTCCTACATTAGAGTTGTCAACCAAATACTACAACTATCTCAGCCCCCATCAAACCTCCTTGTAGCTTGTGATGAGATTGGGGCTATGAAAGAAATTGGTTAGAAATTGAGTATTGACTTTGAAACAAATGGTGAGAGTATTGAAGTCACAATCTAAGAGGCCATCAATGCAGAATAAGACCATTAGGACATGTATGTCCAGTAGGCTTTCATGCATCTATGCATGGTTTTATGCTACTTTTTATGATTCTTAGCTGGAATGTGTGTGGTTTGGGATCTTGTTCTAAAAGAAAGGCCATCTGTAAGTACATTAAGGATTTTAATGTTATTGTATGTTTTATTATTGAATCAAGACTTTCATACTTGGACTTTATAGTCTCTCATCTATGGCATTGTCAGAATATAAAATGGTTCTGCATAGAGGCTCAGGGTAGGTCAGGTAGGTTGTTAGCCATGTGGGATGATCTCTTTAGGGTGGATTTGGTTGAATTTGTTGGGAGCTGGATTAGCTTATTTGACTTCTTTGTTGATGATGCTTTTAATTGTGTGATCACTGAGCATTATGGAGCTAGCTCTATATCTGAAAGACCAGCCTCCTGAATAGAGCTTATTGAACTTAAACATGCTTTTTTGGATTATCCCTATTTTTTAATAGGTGATTTTAATGAGATCTTATCTAAGGCAGGTAAAAGCAGTGGTTTGATAGAAAAGAGAGGGGCTTCAGAATTCCAAGCTTTCATTGATGGTTACGAATTGGTTGAATACCCGCTGGTGAATCATCGATTTACCTAGTTTAAAGGTAGCTCTATGAGCAGGCTAGATAGATCATTTACTCACACATAATGTCTATCTCATTTTAGTTATTTGAAACTGATTAGATTGGATCATGGTCTCTCTGATCATTGCCCTTTGCTTGTTGGGAAAGAACAAGTTAACTGGGGATGAAAGCCTTTCAAATGTCTAAACTGTTGGCTCATGGCCTATCTTTCCATAACACTCTCAAGGTCTTCTGAAAGGAAATTATGCATGATATCCCTGATGACTTTTAGGTGATCAGACAAATCAATGCTTTAAGAATGAAGTTAGGCTAGTGGAATAAAACTGAGTTTGGGAATCAGGACTGGGCTCTGCAAAATATCCAATCTTCTACTCGGCTCCCCGAGGATCAGGTTAAAGTCTGACTTTGAACAAAAAAGGCTATAGAGTTGAAAGGTAAGCAATGGAAACTTTGCAAATATATAGAATCAATATGGAGATAAAAGGCTAGACAGTTTTGGCTCAAGTTGGGCAACAAAAACACTCGGTTCTTCCACATCTCAGTAAAAGTTAGGGGATGCAAAAACTATATTCATTAGATTACATACAATGGGAAGATTCTCTCTAGTCCAATTAAAATCAAGGAAGGAGTTAAAAGCATACTTCTCAAACATCTACTTTGAATCTCTAACTCCAAGACCCACGATGGGTAATATAGACTTTAAGAAGCTTAGTGAGAACTAGGTTGCATGACTTGAAAGAGATGTTACCATAGAAGAAGTTCACTTGACCATCTTTAGCAGTGAAGGCTCCAAGGCCCCAGGACCTGACAGTTTCAACTTCAATTTTTATAAGAAGTCCTGTGAGTTGATGAAACACGACCTATTCACAATGGTTCTTGAATTATTTAGGAGAGGTCACCTTCCT
The DNA here is from genome assembly GCF_000495115.2 of Populus euphratica. Taxonomy (NCBI): domain Eukaryota; kingdom Viridiplantae; phylum Streptophyta; class Magnoliopsida; order Malpighiales; family Salicaceae; genus Populus; species Populus euphratica. The sequence goes on from NW_011500112.1 coordinate 62,294, forward strand.
AAAGGTATTAACACCAGTTATATTGCTTTAATTCTAAAAGTTGCTGGCAGTTTCTCTTTTAATGATTATAGACCTATTAGTTTATTAAATGAGTTATATAAGATTATTGCTAAGATTCTCGCCATTAGGCTAAAAGAAATTATGTAGAGTGTGGTTAGTCCCTCCCAATCAACTTTCATTATTGGTAGAAACATCTTTGACTCAGTCCTTATTGCCAATAAAATGCTGGATTTTATGAAATCTTGGAGTTATTAAGGTTTCCTTCTTAAGTTTGATTTCAGAAAAGCTTTTGACACCGTGTCCTACTCTTATCTTATTAATGTTATGAGCTACATGAAATTTGGTGCTTGATGGAGGAAATGGATTATGGCATATGTCTCGACTGCAAAACTATTAGTTTTAATCAATGGTTCCCCTACTTCTGAGTTCACAGCATCTTGTGGTCTTTGACAGGTGGATCCTCTCCCCTTTTTTCTTTTGTTTGGCTGCTGAAGGTATCTCAGTTCTCATCAGTAGGAGCTTGAAAATGGGTGCTCTGCATGGCATGGATTTTATAGGAATAAAAGGTATTCATCATTTATATTTTATAGATGACACTTTTCTTTTCCTACCAAATAACCTTCAATGCTTGCTAAATACCAAGAGAATGTTACAATGGTTCAATTTATGCTTAGGGCTCAATGTCAACTTTCATAAGAGTAGTTTGGTGGGTGTGAGCGTGGATGAGATATATGCTGAAGGGATTTCTAGTGTTCTCAGGTGCAGATGTGATACCCTTTCAATCAAATACTTGGGCTCACTCTAGGTGCTAATCCCAGAAGGATTTTCACATGGAAACCTGTTCTCTCACATATTAGAGGGCGGCTCAATTCTTGAAAGGGGTGGCTATTATCGATGGTGGGGAGAGCAATTTTGATCAAAAGTGTAATCTCTGATATTCCTCTTTATTACATGTCCATCTTCTACATTCCAAAGACAGTGGCTTGTAAGATCACAACGATGCAGTTTCGGTTTTTATGGGGTTGGAGTGTTGATAACAGGAAAACTTATAGGCTTGTTTGGGATATAGTGGCAAAAGAAAAAGACAGGGGCGGTCTGGGTGTTGGGAAAAAACAAAGCTCTTATTTTCAAGTGAATTTTAAAAATTAGGAAGTAATAACAAAGCTAGTTCTTAGTTCATAAACAGGATGCCTAAATTCATGAAAAAACTTTTAGGGATCTAGCAAGGAATTAGCTTTACCATTACTAGTACGGATCTTGATAGCTCTTTTATTCGAGTTGTTTATAAACTTAAAATGGGTAATGGTAACCATGTTAATTTTTTATCAGATACTTGGTTGACTGGTTTTTGTTTAGCTAACTCTTATTCGGTTTTTTTTTGGTCTGTCCTCCTTCAAAGTAGGGATTGTTAGTCAGATGGGATACTAAATAGAGAATACTTGGCATTAGAATCTAAAATGGAAAAGGCCCCTCAAAACTAGTGAGAACCTGCTGTTTCAAAGGTTATTGTCTGATCTTAATCTTGCAGTTATTCATTCATTGAAAGAAGACAGGCTGATTTGGGAATGGGGGAAGGATGAAGGCTATATTGTAAACTCTTGTATGTTTGCCCTTGAAAGGATCAGGTATGCTGGGTCTATAATTTATGTCACAGATGTTTGGAAATCCATGTGCCCTCTAAAAACATAAATGACTTTATGGCTGGTCTTAAATGAAGGCCTATGCATAAGAGCCTTTCTAGTGAAAAGACACATTCTAAGCCTTTAGGAGGACCGATGTCTTTTTTGTGAGCAACATTTAGAAACTGTCTCCCACATCCTCATGCATTGCCTTATGGTTTGGAAATTATGGAACAAAATTGTAGCTTAGAGAGGTTTGAGCTGGGTAATGCCATATGCCTTTGATGACCTCTAATGTCAAGGCTAGGTCTTCTGCAGGACAACCATTATAAGTTTGAAAGATATGTTTGTGGGGCTTTATGTTTATCATTATCTGGATTATATGGAATGCGAGGAACACTTTGATATTTGAGGAAAAAAAGCCAATCTAGAAAGATATCCTATGGCTTTTTTTTCACTTTTTTTTCACTTTGTTGCAGGGTGTATCAAGAATCTGAACTCTTTTTCTTGGAATACCAATGTTGATCTGTACAGGAATCAATCACGAATGCATTTCGGCTTGGTCTACTTAAGTTCTGATTTTGTATGGTTTTGTACTACTTGCTTTAATAATAGAGTCTTATGTTTCCTTATATTTTTTTTCTTGTAAGAAGACTGATGCCTAGGCTACAATCTATGTAGCTAAGGCTCTGCTGGCATTTATTAGGTTTTCTTTCTTTATTATATATTTATTCTTGATTTCACAAAAAAAATAAATAAAAAAAATAACCAGCTTTGATTAAATCTAATTTATGCTATAGTTGAATTACGTATATAGAGATATTTTATACTTATTTTTTCATAAGAAACTTGAAGTCAAGTGATCTAGATAGAGGGCTATGATCCGATCTGCCGATAAAAAAAACAAGGGCGTACATGATGATTTATTTTAGATTCTTACATCATGATCAGACGAGAATAGACATTGTACCTTAGATAGATAACATGGTAATAAAAGCAAACAAATGGATTGATTCATTGTACAAACAAGAGTAACAAAACAATAGCTAGCAGTAGCACAATGTCTTCTCATGTCCAGTTACTTTTATTTGGAAAATGGACAGCCATGTGATGCTGTTGCAGTGTTGACAGTGTTGTCTTCTGGTTCTGAATGGGATGCTGAGGTCAGCGGCCCTTTTAGCAGCCCTCCAATTAACTCTGCTGGGTCATAGTAAATCTCCACATCTTCTGCCCTCATATTTTCATCCACCTGTTGTGAATGATCACCAGCATAATTAACCCCGTTTACTTTTCTTAC
>NW_011500112.1:66552-95514 GCF_000495115.2 Populus euphratica
AAAAAAAATTAAATTTTTTTAAAAATATTTTTGAAACACAAAATTAAACAAACATGCCATTCATAAAAAACCATCTTATATTCCATATAAAGTCTTTTTTTAAAAAAAAAATCTCATTATTGCAATCTTTTCTGTAAGTTACCAAAATATTAATTTTATCATTCCGATATAGGTCGTCTTCGGATGTCGGATAAAATAAATCTAACATCCGATAATTTACGAGTAAATAATAGTGTGATTAGATGACAAATTTGAATAGCAATTGTGTACTATCCAAACCATTTAACTAATACTATCAGGATCTAAAGTTCAACCGAGTGCCTGAATGTATGTGGTGAGACTTTATGGCTAACTTATGCCTCATTTTCCTTGATTCTACGTGAGCCCTTACGTAAACTTGGGCAGTGGGGGAAGATGGAAAAATAAACCAAACGAAAGGAGATTGATTGCACAAGAGCTCGCCTTATAAGAAAAGTCCAGCGGTCATAGATAAATAGAATAACATAGAAAATCTGGCATGGACCCCAGAGATCTTGATTGCAAGTGTCTTTGGCTCGATGATATCAATTAATAATCCTGAATTGGGTTTGCCTTACCAAATACTACTAAATTGTTGTTATTTTATTACACAAACATTCAACGTCCATCCTCGTGAAAGAAGTGCTTCAAGGCAATGCAATGCCATGAACAACTTTATTGGTCTAATTCTCAAAGCTAGGTCCCATGATAACACTCATGCAATTGAAATATAGTAATATAATGTTTGATTAATATTTCAGAATAAAAAAGATGAAAAAATATCTCCTATGAATTTATTTATTTTAAAAAAGACTAAAAAGAATATTATTTTTTCTTCTTTATCTCTTTAACCAAACACATTTTTATTTTTATTGTTTTAATTTTTTCATTCTAGAAATAATAGCCAAATAATATCCAGGAGGCAACTAGAAATCAACAAAAGAAATTACACCAACAAAGCTAGTCAATTTTCAACCTTGCTAGACATAACCGACACCTAAGTTATTTAAGGAACTTGATTTGTTGTTAACATAAGTTATAATCATGAATGCTTGACGAGATTTACAAGTATTAGCATTAATTGAATAAGATGACTAATGTAATCATGTTAACAATCTATAATCTGATTGGAACCTCCTTTGTGTGTGGTTTTCAATTGAATAATAAGACTTTATACTATACTTGTTTGACATACCATTAGTGGAATCTCTAACCTTGACATTTGTTATTATCATTGTTTAATCCTCACGTTAATAATTCATCTCAAAGTTCTTGTTTTCTTCTTCTTCTTCTTCTTCTTCTCCTTTTTTCTCTTTATTACTACTACTACTACTACTACTACTAGTATTATTATTATTATTATTATTATTATTATTATTATTATTATTACTAATATTATTGTTGTTATTGTTGTTATTGTTATTGTTTATAATTTGTACAATTAACCTCCCTGTGGTTCGACCTCGGTCTTGCCGGGTTATTTATTACTTCGACACTCCTGCACTTGGGAGAAGACATCAATCTTTTAGTCGTGTCACCTACAAAGTCTACCACTTAATGTAAGTGACCACACTCTCATGCACGCGTAGAAATATAATAAAAGGAAGAAGAAAACAAAAGAAAAGGAATTAAAGTTATATATAAGAAAAGTAAAAAGAGAAAATAAAATAAATACTATAATTTATACAAGAACTTACCTCCCTGACAATGGCGCCAAAAACTTGACATGACCAAAAGATTCATGTCTTCTTTCAAGTGCAGGAGTGTCGAAGTAATAAATAACTTGGTAAGACCAGGGTAAAACCACAGAGAGATAAATTGTATAAATTATAAATAACAATAATACAACAATAATAACAACAATAATAGTAATAATAATAACAACAACAATAGTAGTAGTAGTAGTAGTAGCACTAATAATAATAATAAAGAAGAAGAAGAAGTTGATGAGAACTTTGAGATGGAAGATTAACGTAAGGATTAAATAATGATAACAACAAATGTCAAGGTTAAAGGATTCACTAATGGTATGTCAAACAAGTATAATATTGACACGATCAAAGAGTTGATGTCTTATCCCAAGTGCAGGAGTGTCAAAGTAAAATAACCCGGCAAGACCGGGGTCGAACCACAGGGAGGTGAATTATATAAATTACAAATAAAGAAAAAGATTTAAAGAGAATAATAACAGAAAAGGAGTTGAAGAAAGTTTTGGGATGTGATATTGATGTAAGGATTAAACAATAACAAAACATATGCCAAGGTTATAGGATTCACTAATGGTATTTCAAATAAATATAATATAAACTCTTTTTATTACTCAACTAGAAACCACACACAAAGGAGGTTCTAATCGGATGATTTCTCGTTATTAGCTCATTATAAATTACTAACATGATCATATTAATTATCTTATATAAGTAATACCATACTTATAAATATCATCAAGCATTCATGTTGCTAGTTTATGTTAACAACAAATCAAGTTTCTATCATAATAACGATTTCGGCCGAAAACTATGAAAGATCAAGCATTTGATGTACCAAATATTATACAACACAAATCTAAATTAAACATTTAATAAGCAAGGTATTAAGAATTAGTAAGATAAAAAGATAAAACATGTTAATAACAATCTTTCTTGGATATAAACATTTAAAGCTAATGTTGAGTTTATATTATACCTATTCTAACACCATTAGAGAAACCTTTTCACCTTGACATAATTAACTTAGCTAAACATTAAGAAGGAGAAAAACACAAATAAACAATATAAGAACATAAACATAATATAAGCTAACTAAGTATAGGAAAGGAAATGAAAGAGCATAAACAAGAGATTACTATAGCATAAAAGAAAACTTGAACATTACAAAGATGTAGAGAGAAAGCAAGAAGATAACTTTGATCTGAAAATTAATATGACTAAATACATGGACAATGCCTCCTTTTATAGGCTAAGTTTCAGAACTATTGATTGATTGAAGAATTGGTGGGCATCCATTGATTTGGTGGCTGGTTTTTGAAATTAATGGCTGCTGGTTTTTTGATATTGTGGGCTGATTTTTGATATTGTTGGCTGGCCAAAACGTCATTGCTCATATCAGAATTATAGCCAACTGAATTGTGGAAGCTGTGGGCAATTGTCTCAGCTTTCCATAAAAAAAAAACCAGAGCTCATTTGGACTTCTAGAACTCAAGATATGAGCCAAAAACCGAATAGTGCTTGAGCTGCAGGACAGCTTCCGACGTCTTCGTTGTTGCTATGATTTGGGCTTGAAAACGGCAGAACTGAGTCTTTGACTTCATATGAAAGTTGTAGGTCTATGTCTTACCTTTCCATCGATATAAAATGGACCTAAATCTGATATCTACAGCTCCAGATATGATCAAATTACTGAACGGTATTCGAGTTTGGAATGCACCAGCAACACTTTGCTAAGTTTGGCCTTCTTTTTATCCTTTCAATTTCAATCCTTAAACTCATCAATCAATCCTTTTATTTATGTGATAGACCTGCATTTAGGATGGATATTTACCATGAATTAAAGGTATATTATATTTTTAGACTTGCTAATATAAAACATGCTTTTGTTAGGGAATTTAATGATACTTTAGGTGCAATATGATGACATAAATCCTTAATGAGAATGCACTTTTAAGTACTAATCATCAGTGAATAAACCAATACATTTATATTATTTTTTATTCATGCATACATATTTTTTATGTAACTAAATAAAAGTAAAATTTAATAAAATAAAATAAATTTACATCATTATTTTATTCCCGACTCTGGCGTCAGTGAATAAACCAATAAATTTACTTTATTTTATTTTATTTTTGCATGCATATTTTTTTACATACTTTTTATATTTTTATTTTTTCTACTTTCTACTTTCTATATTTTTTTTTATTTTTATTCCAGCCCAGCCCAGCTCAGCATATATTCGTTTTGGGCTGGGTCCAGCTCAGCCCATGTGGGCTGGGTTTGACCCAGCCAGCCCGGCCTGGTCACTAGCCCAAGCCAGTGACCCGGCTGGGCAAAAATCAAAGAAAGCACGCGTGAAGTGATTTGGTTGATTTCACGCGTGCATGGACATAACAGAGGAATTAGGTTAGAATGTGTGAATTGAAATTCAAAGTAAACAGTAACCGGTGAATTAAAATGAAAAGCGGGGAAAGAGAAGCTTACTTACCTAGTAGCTATAAAGATGAAAACGTGATGAAAGATTCGTCGGCTAAACTCCTTTCTCTTCCCTTCTCTTTTGTTCTTGCTTTTCTCTGATTGGTTTCTTCCTGCCTGTCCCTGTTCTGTATTTATTTCGTTCTCATGGGGCCTTCTGTATAGTCTCTCTGTTCTTGCTCTTTTATTATCCTGACACTCTCGCCGTCCATTCCTTTTCTCCTCTCGTTCCCCCTCTTTCGGTTCAGTCCTTTCTTTTGTTTTTTCCTTGGTTCCCTCTCGGTTTTTTCTTCTGATTTTTCTTCGGTTCCCGTCGCTATTTTTTTTTCTCCTGTTTCCCTTCGTTTTCACGGCCTTCTCTATGCTCACTGGTCTGTGTTTTCCTTTCTTTTTCTCAACAACCCTTAACACTAAGAAGATGATGCCAGCCTGCTGTGAGTTTATTTTGGGTTGTTCTCCGCAGGGATGAAAGCAAGTGCAGAACCGGTGCTATGGGTTTTTCGCTTTGTTTTTGCTCTGCCTTTTCTTTTGTTTTGCTCCTCTTGTTCTTTTTTCCCCCTCGTTTTTTAGCTTTTCCCCCCTTCACGCCTGGTTTTCTTCTCCCTTTTATAGAGAAATTGGCTCTGCCCCAGTCCTGTCTTTGCAGGACTGTGTTATGGAATCCTTGAACGAGATTATTGGCAACAGATGTTATCCAAGATCGGGTTTGTTACAGATTATCAGCTCCCCTGCTGAATCGGAAACTTCCCTATTGACGCGGGATGGAGAAGACATGGCAACAACAGCGTTTTGGCTGGAAACGGGAGTTTTCAATTTGACCCCTGGGCTTTGGAAATTCGATAATTGGACCCCTTAATCAATTAAAATTCCTTTTAATTTTTTTCGGTTAATTTCAATTAGATCCCTAAATTGATACATTATTTACACAACAGTCCTGAATTTCTGAACTATTCAATTTAGTCCTTGAACTTTACTTTTCTGATAATTTTCTCTAAACAACCTCCAAACTTTGGTATTTTTTCAATTAAACCCCTGATTCTTTTAATTAAATAAATAAAAATTTAATTAAGTCCTCAAACTCATTAATTCCTCAATTTCTTTTAATTTAATTAATTAACTTAATCCCAAGCTCAATTAAATATCAAAATTTATTAATTCTCCAATTAAACCCTTGATTTAATTAATTAAACTAGTCAAGAGTTTAATTAAATATTTAAACTTTCCAATCATGTTTTCATTAACTCAAATTGTAATTCATTCTTCATTTACTTTTTATTTTATCAACAAGCTTTAGTAAATAAAAAAAAATCAAAAATTTGGTTATATGTGCATGCATAAAAATAAATTATTTTTATTTATTTATTCACTGACGCCAGAGTCGGGAATAAAAAATACTGATTTAAATTTTTTTTTTTTTTTGTGACATGCGTAAAAATAAATTTATTTGATTTATTTGTTCACTAACGCCAGAGTCGGGAATAAAAAATAATTGATTTAAAATTATTTTGTTTTTATAGCTACGTGATATTTACCCACGCCAGAGTTGGAAATATCTGTAGTTAAATATTCACTGACGCCAGAGTCAGGAATATTACACGCAAAACCATCATAGCATAAGCCAACAAAACATTAGCAATTATTGACAAAGTCAGCAATGCAGTTTGCTTTAGGCAGGATGTTTAAGGGGTGATAATATCTTCTCTTTTACGTAACAAGTCTCGGACCATAAAATCTCTATTGACCAGTTAGGGTTCCTAGTAACCATAATACTAGGTGGCGACTCCTTAAACAAGACAATTCCCCATCAAAGAACAGGATGCCAGAAATCCATTCTTTCCATTCCATTTAAATTATTTTTAAGGCCGTCGCGATATCAGGTGCGACATGTATTAATTTTCATTCTTTAATGTTTTATTTGCTATAGATTAAGCTTTTTTTTTTTTTATTATGAAGATATCATTTTTATAACTTGATTTATTAAGAATTAGCCTTCCATTTTTTTTTTTATACATTGTTTTTGGTTGATTGTTCTAATTATATGTTTATAATCGTGACATTAACGAGTTAACCCGATTTACTTATTTTTTTAGTCCTTTCCTCTAATACTAAGTTATTTTATAATTTAGGTAGACTAAGAGAGAGGGTTTTTTGTTTTTCATTATTATTTTTTTGCTAGTTTATTCATTACTAATAAATTGTTTAAATTATAAACTAAATCAACAACCCGGTTAATATTTTTTTTAATGTTATTTTTTTATCAAGAAACTGCTGCTTGTTCAATTGAAGAAACTTGTTGCTAATGGCGAGCTAGTTAAGGTCAAGAACTCCTTCAAGCTGTTGTATCGGCAAAAAATAAGACTCCGGCGAAAAAGGCAGTAAAGAAACCCAAGAGTATTAAGTCGCCGGTGAAGAAGGCAGTTAGGAAGGCCAAGAAGTGAAAGCAGTTTGTGTGGATGGAATGACAGGATTTGTAAATTGAGGGTTTACTTGGGGTTATTTGGGTATAGAATTGCTTGATTTTTTTAGTACAAATAATTTCTATGTAATTCAACTTCTATCTGAAATGGAATTATTAGTTTTAGCGTTAACAGGTATGGCTATGGATTATATTTTTTTAAAGTATTTTTTTATTTAAAAATATATTAAAATATTTTTAAAAAAAAATTAGTATCATTACATAAGCATCATGAAAAATTTTAAAAAATATATTCTTTTAAAACTCATAAACACAGGTTAAATTTCACGAAAAGAGTAAAATAATGCAAGGTTAATAGCGTAGCATCTCCATTAGGCAGAAAGCACAATCATGATTTTTCGATGTTTAGAATAGAGGTTCTGAGCTCCGATTGAACAGTGGGCCTGGAAGGATCCATGACGATGTCTTTCCAAACAGAGCCCGACTCGAAAATGGGGCTTGGGTCTGGGTAAAGCTCGTAGATGGATTCTGAATCAGCCCTCAAATTGCTTACATTTGTCAGGCATTTGTACCCCTCTGGATCAATCAGGAGCTTGTTGTCCCCATCTTTCCATGCTATCAGCTGCATTCATTTTGTGCCAATCAAAGTCAGTGTAAAAAAAAAAAGCAGTTCCCTTTTGTCTTTTGAATCGATATCAGAATGAAAATCTACAGGCAAGAACTAAGATAACTGCTGCTAGTTCTAAGCTACGAGGCATGGAAGGTGGGGCTAATTTTCATACATAATGCAGCGTGTTGTATGTCCATTTCTTGTCGAGGCCTCGAGATCGCGTACAGAATAGTGCATATACTGGACCACAATCTGGGATTCCCAGCTCACATTTATCAGTGTACTTAGAACTGACAGCTGGGTGATGGGTCTCATTTATTTCAATAGATTTCGACTCTTGGCATGTCAAGCGTTAGAGAGTGATTCAAATAGAATGGTGGCCCGACAAAAGACAAGGGTGGTTGGCAGACTCTCTTCCCTAATCGATGTGTTGTTTTAGATGTTGCCCATTGGCTTTGAGGCACTGTGCATTTGTCACTACGACAAAGAAGAGAAGAAGCACGGGATGCATGGCGGAGAAACCTGATGGAAGAGTCGTACTTACACTAGGCGGTGCTCCCACTGAATTGGTGCAATAAAGCCTGGCATTATCAACAAGTTGGCAGTATCTTTCAAATGCGCTGGCGAATCTCTTGTGGGACTTCAACTGGGAATTCACCCTCACTGCCCTTCTTGTCGTTATGGCTCTCCTGTTCAAAAATCCCAGAAAAACATACCCTCTTTCATTACTACCATGTACCATACGACAATCAACGAGAATGATATTGATTACTACACAGCTAGTTTTATCATGTTTCGATTGTTACCTGATGCTTCTAACAACAGCTAGATAAGGGTCACAGACAACTCCAACCAGCTCTATTCTGTATGGTTTCCTGCCAGTTAATTCTCCTTTCTCGTTGTTTAATCGCTGGTCTTCTTCCTCTTGCCCTACCATTTCCCAGTAATTTTCATCAACGGTCCCATCCTCAGCAACCTGATACCCTGGTCCCATTCGGTAACGACATGTGTGCACATTACGAGCCATGGCAATTGTTTGCTCCACGAAAGGCTCCCATGAAAGGGTGCCATCCATGATTACATCCCGTCCTTCATTCAGTGCAGTTACCAGGAGTGATGATGCAGCATCGGTTGATGATTGGTGCACCTATAGCAAACAACAAGATAGATTACAGAATGGGATTGATTTCAAATTTATGATACTGGAATGTTTTGTTTTTTAAAGCTAGAAATCTCTACTCAGGTGGAAAAAAAGAGAGGGGATGGAGTATTTACCAGTTCAGCAGTTTGAAGCATGTCATCGTGATGGCCCATGGAGCTAATGGCTCTGTAGATGACATCCGACTCTTTGAATGCATCAGCCTCTACCACAACCGCCTTTGCCTTTGCTCCTGACCAGAACGGTCTGCCCATTTATTTAATGATCAGTGTCCCATCAAATCACAATCACAATGCATGCGCTATTTTCCAAAGCAAAATTATCTTTACTCCGGGCCCCATTATTTATCGAATTCCGACAAGATAATTGGCTTGTTAAAAGGGGTGTTCTAGATTCCTGACAAGTCTTGATAAAAATTTCGGGAAGGGAACGCAAGTTAAAAAAATATCTGAGAAATAAGATAATTTGAATAGAATTACTATGGAGAATAGCGGTTCAATGTAGTTATTTAAAAATTTATGTTTCTCTACATTTAATTAATATATATATATATAAATTAATTTAAAAAATTATAAAAAATTAATAACCAATAAATAAGATTCATATTCTAATGATCACGAAAGAACAAATTATCAGGGATATATTAAAGTTTTATTTTTAATACAATCAATATCATTAAAAAAATCTTAACAAAACAAATATAAAAATCATCAAACATAATTGTAATTTATTAAAGATTTTATTTAGAATTAGTTTATGATTAATTACAATCTCATTTAATATTCTTCAAAATTATAGTTAGAATTTTCTCCTTAAAATATTTTAATGATACCATTTATATAAAAAATTAAGCTCTGGTGTATCCTTGATAATTTATTTTTTTTTTATTTTTTTTACTTATTTCTCTCTCTTATTATATCATCTTATCTCATCTTTTAGTGTATCCTTAATGATTTATTTCTTTTTTATTTATTGCTTTACTTATTTCTTTCTCTTATCATATCATCTTATCTCATCTTTTATTCTTAGTCATTGTACCTTAAATTCTGTATCTTTATAAAATTTTGAGTTGACTTTATTTAGATTAATTAATTTACAAAAATATTGTCTTGAAATATAACTAAACAGCCTCTACAAAAACATATTTTAAAACAAGATCATTATTTTAAATAAATATAATAGTTGTGTACAAAAATAATATTCTCAAACTCAATTATATTTGTGCTATTTTTCAAATATTTTTTAATATATATTATTTTTTCAACATTTTTAGTGTTACTTATTAAAAAAAAAAAACATGTTCAAGCCCTATTACTCTTAAAGTCTTCTTTCGTTTTTTTGGGAAGCTGATACTCTTCTTTCATGCATGTTATATATTTCTCTATTTCTAGATTTAAATTATGCAGATAATGGAAAAATCATGACAGTTATTTTTAATGTTTACGAGGTAAAATTTGATAAATCCATACTCTTTGAGAATATCTTTCGTGACAGTGCTCTTGCCAGCCCCCATTCCACCACCCATAAGTAGCAGCACCGGACTTCTCTCACTCAGTGCCACCGGCGCCATGACCTCCGTACAATGTGATTCCCCCTGGCCGATTGCTTTCAATTCCTCAACTAGAGTAGAAAATGCCCTTGTAACCTTCAAGTTCTTGGTCACCCTCTCAAATCTTTGTTTTCTGCCAAAACCCACAAAAATTATAGCCATGACGATAATATAAAGTATCCATTCGATTCCTGAAACCATGAAGTTTGGTGCGGTATAAATAAAAAACCACGGCACCTCTGGCCCTTCATAAAAGAGAAAAATGAGGCCAAGTGGAAGTGGGTGAATTGAAAAATAAAAAAATAATAATAATTAAGAACATACAAAAGAGCTCAATTTGTTTAGAAAATTAAAGTGCCTAGAAAGTTCATAATTAAAAATGCGAAATTTCGAAAAAAATAAATTTATATTGGTCAACATCAAGGTGGAAACGAGATGAAGAGACATGGGAATCGCACTAACTAATTTCGTATTTCCTAAAATAAATCATGCATAATTGATCCAAGATAGAATAATATTTAGGGTAAATTTATGAGTTAATTTCAATTAGATCCCTAAATTGATATGTTGTTTACACAACAGCCCTGAATTTCCAAACCATTCAATTTAGTCTTTGGACTTTAATTTTCTAGCAATTTTCTCTTAATAACCTCCAAACTTTGGTATTTCTTCAATTAAACCTCTGATTTTTTTAATTAATTAAATTAAAGTTTAATTAAGTCCTCAAACTCATTAATTCCTTGATTAATTAACTTAATCCCAATCTCAATTAATTCTCAAAATTTATTAATTCTTCAATTAACTTAATTCCAATCTCAATTAATTCTCAAAATTTATTAATTCTTCAATTAAACTCTTGATTTAATTAATTAAACTAGTTAAGAGTTTAATTAAATATTTAAACTTTCCAATCATGTTGCCATTAACCCAAATTTTAATTTATTCTTCATTTACTTTTTTTTTAATCATTTTTTCATCAATTTTTTAGTAAATAAAAAAAAATCAAAATTTAGGTTATGACAATCTGTATTATATATTTTAAAAGAATAATTTATTTAATGATATAAGATGATTTGTACTGGTGAATAGATATATTATTTTATTAGGATACTTTAATGATAAATTAATATAGTAATTTTATTTTATTTTTTGGATTTTTATCTTGGCGAAACTCAATAGGATGAAAATATAATATTAATCAAAGTTCAAATTATAATTATTTATCTATCGAGTTGAAAATATATATATGACAATTCAATAGTCCTAAAAAGATAATGAAATAAATAAAAAAAATGAAAAATGTTATTTATGTAATTGTAAGCACACAATATAAAAAAAGAAATATTTCATATTAATAAACGCTCTTTCTTTCTATGAATTCATGTTAGGCTTCGATTTTTCTTTGAAATATGGAAATTGGCAATACAATTTCAAACCGACCCAAATCCTTTAATCCAAAAGCATCATGCAAGTAATTTTAATATTAATTAATAAAAATATCCTTGTTGATTTAAAGGACTATTTTCATCATTCATAAGAAAATAATAATTTAAAAAGAAAAAAATTCAAAGTTCTTTTGTTTTTAGTTGTTTTTTAAAAAAGATAAATAGATTTTTTAATGTTTTTGTTATAATTTAAATATATTGATATTAAAAATAATATAAAAAAATTAAAAAAAAAACAATTATTGAACATGAAGCGAATCTGATTACGTAACAATTACTAACAGGGAAAAAATTAGAAGACAAATTAAAGGTTTTCAATCGTTGCCGTTACCGATGTGTTGCTGATTAGAGGCACACGGAGTCAAAGGCTCCATCCTTACTTTTAATGAACAAAACCTAGTGCTAGTTTTGGTGGCTAATGTTTTTCCGGGCTGGATGAAATTTTTAAAAATATTAAATCAGTAAATTAATATATATTTGAGTTGTTATAACAAATCTGTAAATTACATTAATTTTATAAAATATATATAATAAAAATAAATAAATAAACAATTTAAATTTTAAATGAGTTCATTAATAAAAAAAACACATTAGATTACTTATTATAATTTACAATACAATAAAATAGGTGTGAATAAATAGTAGTTCTCCCAAGTCTCTTAGCTTTTCTTTTAATGAAAATTAATAACCGTATAATATCTTTCTTGTGGATGCACTATCGTTAAAACATTTTTTTTTATCTATAATTATGTGAAAAAAATTTAAAATAAAATTTTTTAAAAGATAATATTTAAAAAAACATTGTTATTTTTAATAAATACCATCGTTTTATTTTTATAAATAAATAATATGATGTGGTTTTGTTTTTTTACCCAGGTTAATCGTTAATATATGAGTCAATCAGTACGTTTCTCAGCAATTCATTAGCAATCAAAATATTTTTTTATTTTTAATATTAATATATCAAAAAATATTAATTTAATATTTTTTTAAAATAAACAGATTTTTACATGTACTCAAACATAATTCTAAGTACAAAAACAAATTATGTTTTGATTGCGAGCATAACAATCTTGGCTGTGCCGTCGTTGTTTGGACTTTGAGAATGATAAAACAAAAGAGTTGGAATAATTGGAAATCTGAACAATTTGGCTACCCTTCACTGTATTAGCCATTCCTTTCCTTGCCTGCTCTCCTTTCTTTTTCTTTTTCTTTTCCTTATCTTATTCTATCAAATATTATCTTATTCTATGATAGTTATTCCACCAGTTAGACGTGTTATTATTATTTTTTAAAAAATATTTTTAATATTAACATGTTAAAACAATTTAAAAATATAAAAAAAATTAATGAAATTTAAAATTATTTTTTTAAAATATTTTTAAAATACAAAAACAAACAAACAATAAATTAGACTTTCGTACACTTGTCAAAACCCAGGAACGCAATCAGGCATTAGCTTCAATCAACCAGAGGGAGCTTCACTGCAGTACAAAACTTCAACATAGCTTGATTTGCTATCCAATCTGCACACCAGTTGATAGCAATTTCTTTTGAACACAATCATGCTTTTTATTTATTATAAATATAAAATAAAGTTGAAGTGAAGTTGGGTCCAATCTTAAATGGTCCAAACATTATTGTTAGAATACTACAGTCCAGTCTTAAAGGTTTTCAACACAATCATGTTTTTTTCCTTGTAGCATGAACCATGTCTCAAGCTTCGGTGATCCAAGAATCAGGCTATTGGGGATTGATGAAGTCAGCTGTTACTAGAAATAAAATAAAAGAAAAGAAAATCCTATGTAAGGTAATTAATTACTCAATTAATCCCTAATTAAATTAGTTTTCTGATTGTTCTTCACAAAATTTCTAAGAATAAAAATATTTTATTAGACGTCTTAGCTGAATTCTAAACCAGCCTATAGTAAAATAAACAAAAACAAATAAAAAGGGGGGGGGGGGGGGAAAAGGCAGCCTCTTAATAAACAAAAACAAATTTCTAAGAATAAAAATATTTTCTTGACTTCCACCCAAGTCTCTTAGCTTTTTCTCTTAATGAAAACTAATAACCTCATAATATCTTCCTTGTAAACTAAACTTTGAAGTACGTGTCTTAACTATTCGCAAGCTATCTATAATTTGATGTCATGAGTGTTTTTCTTGAAGTTATTCTATTTAATGTCATGAGTGTTCTATTAAGGGGGGAAAAAACTCTATTTAATGTCATGAGATTTAGTAATCAAAATATTTTTTTATTTTTAATATTAATATATTAAAAATATTAATTTAATATTTTTTTAAAATTAACAGATTTTTAAATGCACTCAAACATAATTCCGAGTACAAAAACAAATTATGTTTTGATCGCGGGCATAACAATCATGGCAGTAAGTACATGCTTTAGGGGTTCTTTTTATTAAATCAATATTCTAGTAAAAAGATTAAATCAATACAGATTGATAAATAAATGATCAAGATATAATCAAACAATTAATCCATTTAATAGAATAACTTGTATTAAAATATTTTTTATTTAAAAATATATTAAAATATTTTTATATTTTTAATATTATCACATTCAAATTATTTAAAAATAAAGACCACGTATTCAATCTTCAAAAACTTTAATATGTATTAAGTCAGATTTGTGTAATTACATTTGCCAAGTTTGCTTAATTAAGATGGAATATTTATGGCTACTTTAATCTCTAGTGTTTTCTCTCCCGGTACATGGTAAAAGTCTGGGCAGTTTTTTCTTTTTTAATTTTAATAACAATTCTGGTCTTTCTATCCCAAAAACGAACAAAAAAGAAGAAGAGAAATCACAGATCAGAGAAGAATATATGGCTTAGAAAAGTAATAAAGTTGCAGTATATAAATCTAGTTCATAGTGGTTAAATGCAGAAAGAAAATAAATATGTTTGATAGTGTTGTTATTTTTTAAAATATTTTTATTTAAAAATATATTAAAATAATTTGGAGGTAATTTTGGTTTTTCTTATAGCCATACAAAAAATATATATTGTTAATTTTTAAAAGTATAGTTTATATTTTTTTAAAATTATTTTTTAATAAAAAAATACTACACCTCTAAGCTAAATATATCTATTATATTATAAGGTACAGAAAGTTAACGTGTGGATCCGTCCAATGTTGAAACTTCAAAAACGCTGCCAAGAAAATGTGAACACATGAAATTTTCATAAAAAGAATAGTATATTTATTAAGTTATTTTAATGATAAATCAATATAGGATTTTCATCTTGGAGAAACTCAATAGGATGAAAATATAATATTAATCAAACTTCAAATTATAATTATTTATCTATCGAGTTAAAAAAAAAGGTACAAAGGGATGAAGGATTATTTCAATATTAATTAATAAGAATATCCTTGTTGATTTAAAGGACTATTTTCATATAAAAAATAATTATGTTTTGCACCTGATTTTTAACAAAAATGATTGAAAAAATGATATATTATTGAATATGAGCAAATTTAAGCTTACAAAAATTGTTAGTATTTTTACAGATTTAAGGTTACAAAGAACGAAGGACCTCCTTCGCAATAGGGTGCTCCCACTCCACTACTGACTCCCACCATTCTTGTGGTTCCATAATCATTCTTCTAAGAGGAGGGGGAGGAGATGGCTGACCATTTTCAAGCAACGGAAGGCAAATTGGCATCCTCTTCAGCTTCTCACAATACCTTATCTTAATATCTTCAAGAGAATTGCAAATCAGTTTTGCACTGCAAATGCTTTTCAATTCTGGTAAACGATACAATTCCCAAGTTCTTAACTTTGGGAGAATGACTTCCGTGATGGAATTGGAGGTGCTGCTTTCTTCATCTGTTGTTCCTATTATCTCCTCCATTTTCTCACATTCACTAACACTAATCACTTCCAGGTTTACGAGGTTTGGCAGCAACACAAGTGGGAACAACTTCTTCATATTGCTACATCCAATACAATTAAACTCTCTAAGACCACAAAACATACCATTATATGATGGCAATCGTGGTGGTGCAGAGCAGAACCAAGAAGATGAAACCAAGCTCTCCATGCTATTGCAATCCCAAATGGTGATGAACTCCAGTTCAGTTGCATTCTCTAATGACAAAACATCACATAAACTTCTTGCATCGATGCATTCGCAAACCAGTCCTTGAATGCCATTTAAGAACTTGACCTGAAAATCTCCATCTCGGTTGATACTCAAATTACCCAAATTACCCAACCCAACTGTTTTACATGGAAAATAATCAAACCAATAATTTAAATCCACCATTCCTACTAAAATTGTATATGTGCTTAATGATTGAATCCCATGCCAAGATCTGAGAAACTCCACGAAGTCAGAGAAACCTTCGAAATGACATTCCAAAGTTTCCAAATTTCTCAAGGATCCTACTTCCTTTCCTTTAACTGTTATCGGAGCATATCTGTCACCGGATAACATTTCCTCTAGTACAAAGACTTGCAGGTGAGAGAGTTTTGGTAATATCCCACTAGGAAACTCCTTTTCACCACATCCATTCATTCTAAGATACCTCAGGTTGGTTAGGCATTCCATTCCTTGAGGCATCTTTTCAAGTGCAGTGCAAGAGAGATCCAACCTTCTCAGTTCCCCGAGCTTCTTTAATGATGGAACATGACGTAACCTCCCACAATCTATGAGCAATAATGCAGTGAGACTCACCAAATCAGAGACAGAGTCTGGCAAATTTTCAATACCTGTGCAAGACAGATCGAGGACCTTGAGCCCATGCAATTGCTTGAAAAATGAATCCGCAATCAATCGCAGCTCGTTATTCCCACGTAAAATTAGAGATGACAAATTTGGACACATTGGTGAATGGCTGGAAGGAATTTCTTCGATCTGGTTTCGCATTAGTGAGACTCTTGTGAGATTCTCTGTCCACTCCTCTGCATCTGGTATCTCTTTTAATTGCGCACCTGCTTTAACCATGACTTTAGAGTTTTCTATTTGGATGGCCATGTCCCTAATCAAGTCATGCATCTTGACACATTTACTATCATTATACCCTATTTTTACACTTTCCATTAGGCAGACATTTTCAAGTCTATTAAGCATCGTGTGGCCCTCATCAAATGCATCTATCCTGCTCCTCTTTCCTTCAATTATTCCCTCATCGATCAAATAATCTATCAACATCCCCCTTTCAATAGCATCATCCTCAGGAAATAATGCACAGTACAAGAGACTTTTTCGCAGTGCTGGAACACCTAACCGATCATAACTAAACCACAGTAACTTGAATACTTTCTCATCTATGTCCCTAAATTTTGATTCTCTCAATTTGTTCAATGTATTTCTCCACTCATGTGGGTCATCCACTCCCCTCAAGCTTCCTGCCACTGTAATAATTCCCAGTGGCAAACCAGCACATTCCCCAGCAATATCTTTCGCAATTCCTTCTACTTCTGGTGAAAGTGCTCCATCACGTCCAAGTTTCTCCATGAACAAAATCCAAGCTTCTTCCTCATAAAGTAGCTTCACTTTGATTTTGTGGCGGCAAGCCATCCGATGACAAACCGTTTCTGATCTAGTTGTCATAATCAGCTTGCATCCTTTCAACAGCACAGGAATTCCCACTTCATCAAGTTCAAAATTGTTCCACAAATCATCTAAAATGAGAATCCATTTTTGTTTCGTACTTAGTTCTTCTGACAATTTAACAGCTCTATCCAGATCATCATCTTCACTTGAAAGGTCTAGATGAAGACTTTTAGCAATGAGATTCTGCAATCTAGTAATGCTAAAATCTTGAGACACAGTCACCCACCAAACATGATCACAAATATCTGGTCTTTGTAGAAGCTCATTATAGATATGTTTGAATATTGTCGTTTTACCAACCCCTCCCATCCCATAAATGCCAATGGTTGGGACTTTATCATCCATTAACAAAGACCATATCTCCTTCGTATTCTCTTCAAATGCTTGACCCACTGGCTTTGTAGAGCTAGTAGGTAATGGAACTCCTCTAGTCTTGTTGTATTTTAGACTTTCAGAAGATCTAGCTCCAGCACCAACCTGCACTGATCTTCGACTATTCTCCACATCCTCCTCCACTGGTTCTGTCCTCTGTCTAACCCGATTAATTCTCTCTTCCCCGGCACCTTGTTCCAGCACCCCCTGAACTCCCGCTTGTATCCTTCCAGCACCCCCTGCCAAATTGCCAAGTACTGCATTGCTTTGTTCCAACGCTCGATCTGCTGGTTCTGTCCTCAGTCTGCTCTCGAGTGCCCCTTTGGAAACTCTATCTTCTTGTGCTCTCATTCCCGTCATGCTTACCTCGTCGTTTCCTGCTATTGCTTGTGAAGAAATCCTCTCTTCCCCTGCTCCCGGTTCTACAACCTGAACTTCTCTTTGTACCCTTCCAATACCTCCTACCATTGTTGAAATTCCACAATCATTAACATTGATTGAACTTTCTGTGATTTTATGTCTTTTGTTGCCACCACACATAGCTTTCCAGGCTGCTTCTTGAACTTCTTTAGGCACCCCACGACAAATGGCAACACCGTGCCCTTTCTCTCCTGATAAATGCCATTTGATCCTTGAAATGGAAGTTTTAATGTCGTATGTATGTGGACAAAACTTACACTTCATCCTACCCTTATCACTTTCTTCAACAGAATTCCGAAACGGATCATTTGATCCAACCATTTCGACCTATAGAAAAAATCAGTCAAAATATGGAATAAAAATTGACGGATCAAGTTACAGCACAGAAGTTTCCGGATTGAGAAACTATTTTGCTATCAAAATTGATAGTTAGTTTATAGCACAATCATAGGGGAAAAAAGACTACGATAATTCAGTTAGACTTCTTACTTGTTGAGTATTTAAACCGCTATTTTGACTTTGCAAGTAAGTGTCAGGGCCAGGATTAGAGGCATTTGGCATAGCAGTTTGATTTTGCAATCCTCGGACTTGGAGTTTATCCATCTGTGACCTATATATAAATGAAATGATCATATTATAAAAACTTTCGATAATTGGTAGTCTCTCTTAAGCACTAAAAAATCAATGGTGTATCTAGTTATCGAAAAGGTATTAATACTATGCAGAAAAACTAATTGTTTTTTTTTTTAACAGAAAATACTAAAAATGAAAAATTGGATACCGGGGAGCAGGAAAAGAAGGTCCAGGTTGATTGAAGCCACCATGTTGAGAAGTGGTTGCGTTCGGTGTCATAAAGCCATGTCCCGGCCGAGGTTGATGAATAAAGGAGTTCTGATGCCTGAATAATATTCAAATAGTTAAACATAGAACTGTTATTCTCACAAAAAAGATAGATAGAGAGCTCAAAAAGAAAGATCCTCGTGAATTTTGGTCAAGTTCATTGTTTTCATGATTAAAAACGTGTATATTCGAGGTTGATACCATTGATTCATTGGAGGTTGAGGTCCAGGTAACATCGCAGGCACTTGATTGTTCATTGGTAAATGATAATCAGTCCATTGTTGGTCCCGAAATTAGCAACATTTGTTAATGATTTCTTTATACATATGCATAATTGTTAGCTATTAATCCACTAAGCATTTGATATCATTTTAGCTTACCTCAAAGGCAATGACGGTCCAGGTAACATGGGATTGGCACATTGAGGATCAAATAAATTGGGATTAGGCTGATACCTATGTTCAAACATAATGAATTCACTGATAAGTACAACAACAAGAGGAAGAAGAAGAAGAATTTAAATAATGATTGAAAAACTTCTTTTTTTTCCAGAAAATACTAAACATGAAAGATTGGATACCAGGGAGCAAGAGAAGAAGGTCCAGGTTGATTGAATTCACCATGTTGTGATGTGGTTGCATTCGGTGTCATATAGCCATGTCCCGTCTGAGGTTGATGAATAAAGGAATAATGATGCCTAATTCAATGGACATTGTAGCAAATTGGAGTAAGCATGAGTACTCACCATGGTTTCAGGAAATGAAGTTGGAATTTGAGTTGTTTGTTGAATACTATCGTTGATCACATTCTTATGTCCACCTTGATCATTGCATGATATGGAGCCTTGGTTGACTGGAACCTCCGGTGGCGGCCTGCTTCCATGGAATAATAGGACAAACTGAAGTGACTAAACTGCAAGCAATCATCTTCTGATAAAATATGCTTAAGAATGACGTACGGGAGAAGTGGTGATTGAAGATCGAGAAGATTATCATCCATAGAAGACGGTTGGAACCCTTCCATCTGACCAAAAGTACAAGATCTTAGAATTCTGAATAATTTAAATATTATAAATGTTTAACTTTAATCTAATTATAGATAAAATATATATAGATTAAACTAAAAATATTATTTTATTTTTAATAAATAAAACTATATAAATATTAATTAACAATTAGTAAATACGGAGGTGGAAAAAAAAACAGAAAGCACGTAGCAAAGAAAAAAAAAGGTGTATATATATATATATATATATATATATGGGTGGATTGCTGGGTACACACGTTACGTAAGTCAAAATAAAAGAAAAACAAATAAATGGTGAAAAACATATTTTAATGGCAGTCCGATTAATTGGAAAAGAAAAGGGTGAATCTAAGAAAAGAAAAGCCTATTTTTTTATTTTTAATATTAATATATCAAAAAATATTAATTTAATATTTTTTTTTTCAAAATAAACAGATTTTCAAATGCACTCAAGCATAATTCTGAGTACAAAAACAAATTATATTTTAATTGCGGGCAGAACAATCTTGGCAGTACCGTTGCCGTTTTCTAGTTTACCAGAGAGAGGGCAGAAAGCCTTAAGAAAATAATCTCACATTGTCTGGAGTGTCGATTCCACATTGAAGCAAATTAAAAGAATAAAAGCAAATATTAAATGATTTAATAAAAGTGACTAATGAAAAAAGTGCTTAAATTGTACAAACAGCAGATGGATAGTCGGAATCCCTTGAACACATTTGATATTTTAAATATTCTTATTTTGTTTAATGAAAGGTGATTACCGATCAAGTTAATTCATTGAATCATTGTAAGAAAAAAAAGTTGAAAAATATTGAATAAAAACCAAAGGCAGTCCCATTAATTGGAAAAGAAAAGGAGTTGAAAACACTACTTTACCTACCCAATTATGAAGCTGAGAAGAAGATGCCTAGAAAATGTAAACACATGAATATGAGAAACAATATTATATTTTGCTTTTTAAAATATTTTTTATTTAAAATAAAAATAATAATTTTAATGGAAAATAATTCAAAGTTTTTGAAAAGCATGTGCTCTAACAATAACAGATTAAATATGTGATTAATAGCATGTGATTAAAGGTTTATGCCATTACATGCAGTCAAAGACTCCATCCTTACTTTTAATAAACAAAACCTCCACTCAATAATATGTCCTCGTTTTTTTGGCCAGTGTCTTTCCGTGGGTGGATTAATTTTTTAAAAATATAAAAATAAAATGTTAAGAGTAAAGAAAGTTTGTTGGTAGTATTATTAAACCCAATCAGGTAGTTAATATTAAAATTTATTTATTTAATTTAAATTTTTAATTAAATTATATAAAAATTAACTCAGTTTAAAGAGACTAATATCCAAATACAACTAGAAAAACATAGCTTAGCTTTTAAAAAAACTTCTAGACAACAACTTTTTTAAAAAACAATTATTGAAATAATGATAAATTTGATTGATCCCGGTCATGAGGGACCTGGATCATTTAGTAATTTTTTATAAGTTTTTTTATTTAATTATATGATAAAAATAAATACTTATAAAATTGAATATCATCCCTAAAATAAATATTTATTTAAGATTTTGATAAGTCTATAGAAAGCAAATAAAAATAAATCATTTAGTTTATTTCCAAACCAATCTAATATTGAAGGATGAAATTAAAATAAAAATTAAATACCAGAATAAAAAAAACACATAATCAATCAATGGGTAAATCTATCAAACTTGTGAATCAGGTAATTTTAGCTATTACATCAAATCCATGAACTAGATTATGGACTTAACTAGAATTATAATTTTTTAAAAAATTATTTTTATTTAATAATATAATAATAAAAATAAATAATTATAAAATTAAACAACCCAATATATATATATATATATATGCTAATTCGGCCCAAATATGAAATAGACAAAAAAAGATTTTAAAAATAATTAAAAGAAAGGAAAAAAACAAAAAAGTCAAAACACTGTTATTAATTACTATTGTAATCGATAATGAAATGAGTATAGGTGAATAGTGATTCTCTTACGTCTTTTAGGTTATCTTTTAATTAATAGGTTATCTTTTAATTAATAAACAAAAAAATATGTTACCAAATCTGAAAATTAATATAATTTGAATTATTTTAATAAAACTTTAAATCAGGTTAATTTTATAAAAAAAATAAAAAAAATTAATAATTTAAAGATGAATAATAACCAGCCTATAATAAAATAAACAAAAAAAAAAAGGCAAAACACCTTAAATTACGTACTATTGTACTTTACAATGAAATAGGTGTGGATATATAGTGATTCTCCCAAGTCTCTTAGCTTTTCTTTTAATGAAAATCAATAACCGTATAATATACTTTCTTGTGGATGCTCTATCGTTGCTAAATTAAAACATCTTCTTTTTATCTACATCTATGCGAAACTTTTTTAAAATAAAAATAATTAAAAAGATAATGTTAAAAAATAACAATGTTATTTTAGTTCTTTTTTTTTTTTTAATAAATACCATCATAATTCTTTTTTACTCAGGTTATTCAGTTAATATGTGAGTCAACCAATAAACTAAACTTTGGAATACGTTTCTTAACTATTCGTAAGCTTCCTATTTATTCTTAGTAATCAAAAATATTTTTTTATTTTTAATATTAATGTATTAAAAAATATTAATTTAAAATAACCAGATTTTTTAATAAACATAACTCTTGAGTACAAAAACAAATTACGTTTAGATTGCGGGCATAAGCATAACAATCTCGACAGTACCGTTGTTGTTTGGACTTTGAGAATGATCAAACAAAAGAGTTAGAATAAATTTAAAATAAAAAAATAATTTTTTAAAAAAATACTTTTAAAATACAGAAAACAAACTAATAATAAAATAGACTTTCATACACTTATCAAAATCACATGAACGCAACAATCAGGCATTAGCTTCAAGCAACCAGAGGGAGCTTCACTGCAGTAGAAAACTTCAACATAGCTTGATTTGCTATCCAATCTGCACACCAGTTGGATAGCAATTTCTTTTCATAACAATATTTACTTATTTTTAATCAATTAAATTGAACAAAATCTTGTTAAGTCAAACATCAACTCTACATTGAATTGTTTTTTCTTCTTAGACCACAAGAGCTCCATAACAAGCTTATTGAAATAAATTATCAAATGAAATTAAAAACAAATATGCTTTATAAAAAAAAAAAAAACAGAGAGACATCTACCTTGTTTTCTCTATTGGTACGTGGTAAGAATCTGAGCATATTTATTTATTTATTTTTATTTTTATTTTAATAATAGTCCTGTTATTTCTACCGTCAAGAAATCAAGAACGATTCAAAAGATTCTGAAGTCCATATTTAGATAATTTCGGTTGATTGAAGCCACCATGTTGTGAAGTGGTTGCGTTCGGTGTCATAGAGCCAGGTCCCGGCTGAGGTTGATGAATAAAGGAATTATGATGCCTTGATGGAGTTTTGAGGCCAATTTTATATAAAACTTAATGATAAAAGAATATCATAAAAAATGTCTAAATCTCCCAATTGTTGTCTGTTTGTTTAACAGTGAACAATTTGAAGATGCTCGAGATCGATACATTAAACATGAAACTTTTTGTATAATACAAACAAACAATTGCTAATTCAATGGGCATTGTAGCAAATTGGAGTACTCACCACTGTTTCAGGAAATGAAGTTGGAAACGGAGTTGTTTGTTGAATACTATCGTTGATCACATTGTTCTGTCCACCTTGATCATTGCATGATATGGAGCTTTGGTTGACTGGAACCTCCAGTGGCAGCCTGCTTCCATGGACAGTGACGACATTATATTGTTTTTTGGGAGTAATAGGATAAACTGAAGAATAACTAAACTGCAAGCAATCATCTTCTCATAAAATATGCTTAAGAATGACGTACGAGAGAAGCTCAAGCTCAAGCTCAGACAGTAGTGATTGAAAATCGAGCTCATTCGATATCATGTTGACATCCTCCTCTATAGAAGATGGTGGGAACTCTTCCATCTGACCAGACAAGAGAAAAAGAACAGAAAGCACAGATCAGAAAAGAACATATATATGACTTACTTGTTGGTTAAAGAAATTCGGGTGAAAAATATGAAATATAAATGTTGTTGTTAATGATTTAATCCTTTGTCTTTTAAGATAAATCATCATACTCAAATTCTTTTTATGATAGATAGAAAGATGCAGGATAACTGTTGAAGGTAGAAGAGCTGATTGTTTTGACGGGGTGAACAAAAACCTCTTTCAACTCCTCTTTATTCATAATTTTGGGAGCAAAAAAAATGCAAGATTCATTGTTTCCTGTTAAACAAACCTCTTTCAACTCCTATTTATTCTTTTTTAATTATTCTTATCTTGTTTATTGAAAGGTAATTACCGATCAAGTTAATTCATTGAATCATTGTAAGAAACAAAAGTTGAAAACTATTGAATAAAAATGAATGGCAGTCCCATTAATTGGAAAAGAAAAGGGTGAATCTAAAATAAGGAGTTAAAAACAGCAAAGAATCTTGGAAAGACGAAAAAAATGAATTCAACGTTTAGGGTTAATTTAATCAGTATGAACACCACAGGGCATGGATTATAAAATCTGAGAAAAAGATCTATCTATTTAAAGATTCAGACAAGATGAATGACAAATAATTTACCTGGATTCAAGATGTTCTTCAAGTGCTAGCTGGATTGTGTGGATAGGAGCATGGTAATTAATTATTTACTGAAAAGTTCTTCAATGACCTAATTCCCTGGCCCAACAAAATTATCATTATCCAATTAACTATTTGGTTAATTCTGTGTTGCTTAATCCCAGTTTTGCTATTGCGTTTTAAATGGGTATTGGTTAAATTTTATTTTTTATTCAAATTTTATTTTTTTTATATTTGTGTACCGAATAAAAATACATTTTTAAAAATAAAAAATATTATTTTATAGTTACATTCTTGAAAGCAAAAGAACAAGGATTTTATGATTGTTTGAGGTGATTAACCGATTACCCCATCTCGTGAAGTTCTATGTGTACGTATTTAACATTACAATATTCTTTGCTGTGAAAATATTACATGTACAATAAATAATATAAGTGCTTATAAATCTTCTTCTTTTTCAAAAAAAAAAAATGTTAACAGATGAAATGAAAAGCAAAGATCTGCATGCGGCTGGTGAAGGAGACTGATGCTGGCAAAGCAGGACCGACAATAGAACTTCATGAAGAACAGCAAAAAATGCATGGGATTTTGACCGTCTGATGCCCAGCAGGTCTCCTGTTGCGAGGAAAGAGTGTTACTTCAAAGAGTGTTTGGAAACTAGGTTGTTTTTATGTTTCTAAAAAATTTAATTTTTTATTAAAATTTAATTTTTTTATATATTTTAATGTGTTGATTTTAAAAATAATTTTTTTTTAATTTTTTTTAACAGAAAAAAACATTATAAAAAAAAAACTATAATCAATCAGCCCTTCATCTCAAAGATGAAAGGTATTGTCATGCCAGCGCTTAGGGAAAGCAAGGTAATGTGCAAAAGAATCGGAGCTATTAGCTGTAATGTTAAAACTTTGGAAAGCTACTTGAAGCAACACCAAGCCCACCAACATCACCCCCAACAGATTGGAAAAACGCTCATTATCATTTTGAAAAAAATCAAATTTAAATTATTTTTTTATGTTTTTTTAAATTTTTTTAATGTGATAATATTAAAAATAAATTTTAAACATAAAAAAATATTGTTTTAATATATTTCTAAACAAAAAAACATTTTGCAATATAATTTTTACCACTCTTAAACAATCCTATAATGCATAGGAACATGTGTCTTCATGTATAGTGGATTAACCACCCAATCCTTTTATTTTTTTTATATTGTTTATAAAACCTAAAACGCTTAAAAATAAAAATTTAAAAATTATAAAGAAAATTAAAAAAAAATAGGATAAATTTGAATTTGTTTCCTCCGAATAAGACTAAGATGACACTAGAAAAATTGATAAAGGTGATTTTTTTTTTAAATGTCTTCTCTCTCTCACTTTTTCTTTGTAATTTTTATTATATATTTTTTAAAAATAATTTATTACTAGTTGATGATATTACTAGTTAATAGATCTATTATTCTATTAGGTTACTTTAATGATAAATCAATTTTTTTTTTTTGGATTTTCATCTTGGGGAAACTCAATAGGATGAAAAATAATATTAATCAAACTTCAAGTTATAATCATTTATCTACCGAGTTAATAAAAAAATAATATAACAATTCAATAGTCTTAAAAAAATAATGAAACAAATAAAAAAAATATTATTTATGTAATTGCAAGCACACTATATAAAAAAGAAATATTTCATATTAATAAATGCTCTTTCTTTCTATGAGTTTATGTTATTCTTCGATTTTCTTACAAGAATAATATATATTATTGAATATGAGAAAATTTAAGATTACAAAAATGATTGGTATTCTTACAGATGGATGGAATTGATGAATAGAAAAAAAAAGAAGTAAACGAACCATTACGTTTAACGGAGTAATTAACCATTCTACATATTCATTATTTCGGGAGAAAAAGGTCCCTCTATTAAGGGCAGAGGAGTCCACTCCAACCGAAACCTTACAAAGGGACGAAGGACATCCTTTGCATTAGGATGCTCCCACTCCACTACTGTCTCCCACCATTCTTCTGGACTTGAATAGATATTTTTAAGAGAAGGGGGAGGAGATGGCTGGCCATTTTCAAGCAACGGAAGACAAATTGGCATCCTCTTCAGCTTCTCACAATCCAGTACACAAATATTACAAAGAGAATTGCAAATCAGCTTTGCACTGCAAATGCTTTTCAGTTCTGGTAATTTATCCAAACTCAGAGTTTTTAACTTTGGGAGAATTACTTCCGTGATGGAATTCGAGGTGCTGCTTTCTTCATGGCAAAGAATCATTGCCAAGCCAATAATCTGCATCCACCATTCCTACTAAAATTCTGTATGTGCTTAATGATTGAATCCCATCCCAAGATCTGAGATACTCCACGAAGTCAGATAGACCTTCGAAATGGCAATCCAAACTTTCCAAATTTCGCAAGGATACTACTTCCTTTCCTTTAACTGTTATCGGAGAATAACATCCCTGAACAACCTCTTCTAGTACAAAGACTTGCAGGTGAGAGAGTTTTGGTAATATCCCACTAGGAAACTCCTTTTCACCACATCCATTCATTCTAAGATACCTCAGGTTGGTTAGGCATTCCATTCCTTGCGGCATCTTTTCAACTGCAGTACGATAGAGATCCAACCTCTTCAATGCCCTGAGCTTCTTTAATGATGGAACACGTCTTAATTTATCACAATAGCTGAGCAATAATGCTGTGAGACTCACCAAATCAGAGACAGAGTCTGGCAAATTTTCAATACCTGTGCGCGACAGATCGAGGACCTTGAGCCCACGCAATTGCTTGAAAAATGAATGCGCAATAAATCCCAACAGACGATTTTCACATAGCAACAGAGTTGACAGAAAGGGACACATTGGTGAATGGCTGGAAGGAATTTCTTCGATCTGGTTTCGCATTAGTGAGACTCTTGTGAGATTCTCTGTCCACTCCTCTGCATCTGGTATCTCTTTTAATTGCGCACCTGCTTTAACCATGACTTTAGAGTTTTCTATTTGGATGGCCATGTCCCTAATCAAGTCATGCATCCTGACACCTTTACTTTCCTTATACTTTAGTTTAACACTTTCCAATAGACAGACATTTTCAAGTCTATTAAGCATTGTATGTCCCTCATCAAATGCATCTCCCCTTCTTCTCTTTCCTTTAATTATTCCCTCGTCGATCAAATAACCTATCAACTCCTCCCTTTCAATCATATCATCTTCAGGAAATAATGCACAGTACAAGAGACATTGTTGTAGTGCTAAATCACCTAACCGATCATAACTAAACTTCAATAACTTGAATACCTTCTCATCCATGTCTCTAAGTTCTGATTCTCTCAATTTGTTCAATATATTCCTCCACTCATGTTGGTCATCCACTCCCCTCAAGCTTCCTGCCACCGTAATAATTCCCAATGACAAACCAGCACATTCCCTTGCAATAGCTTCCGCAATTGCTTTCATATTTGGTGCTATATCATGTCCAAGCTTCTCCATGAACAAAGTCCAAGCTTCTCTCTCGGAAAGTGGCTTCACTTTGATTTTGAAGTGACAAGCCATCCGATCACAAACTATTTTTAATCGAGTTGTCATAATCAGCTTGCATTCTTTCAACTTCTCAGGAATTCCCACTTCATGAAGCTCAAAATTGTTCCACAAATCATCTAAAATGAGAATTATTTTTGTTTCGTCCTTAATTCTTCTGACAATTTGATAGCTCTATGCAGATCATCATATTCGTTTACAAGGTCTAGATTAAGACATTTAGCTATAAGATTCTGCAATCTAGTAATGCTAAAATCTTGAGACACAGTCACCCACCAAACATGATCACAAATATCCGGTCTTTGTAGAAGACCATTATAGATATGTTTGAATATTGTTGTTTTACCAACCCCTCCCATCCCATAAATACCAATGGTTGAGACTTTATCATCCATTAACAAAGACCATATCTCCTTCGTATTCTCTTCAAATGCTGGACCCACTGGCTTTGTAGAGCTAGTAGGTAATGGAACTCCTCTAGTCTTGTGGTATGTTAGACTTTCAGAAGATCTAGCTCCAGCACCAACCTGCACTAAATGTATAGTGGATTAACCAACCAATCCTTTTAGTTTTTTTATACTGTTTATAAAACCTAAAAAGCTTAAAAATAAAAATTTAAAAATCATAAAGAAAATTAAAAAAAAAAAGGATGAATTTGAATTTTTTTCCTCCGAATAAGACTTAGATGACACTAGAAAAATTGATAAAGGTGATTATTTTTTTTTAAATGTCCTCTCTCTCTCTCACTTTTTCTTTGTAATTTTTATTATATATTTTTTCAAAATAATTTATTACTAGTTAATGATATTACTAGTTAATAGATCTATTATTTTATTAGGTTACTTTAATGATAACTCAATATTATTTTTTTTGGATTTTCATCTTGGGGAAACTCAATAGGATGAAAAATAATATTAATCAAACTTCAAGTTATAATCATTTCTCTACCGAGTTAAAAAAAAATAATATAACAATTCAATAGTCTTAAAAAAATAATGAAACAAATAAAAAAAATATTATTTATGTAATTGTAAGCACACTATATAAAAAAGAAATATTTCATATTAATAAATGCTTTTTTTTCTATGAGTTCATGTTAGTCTTCGATTTTCTTACAAGAATAATATATATTATTGAATATGAG
>NW_011500112.1:95587-104327 GCF_000495115.2 Populus euphratica
AAAACATACCATTATATGATGGCAATCGTGGTGGTGCAGAGCAGAACCAAGAAGATGAAACCAAGCTCTCCATGCTATTGCAATCCCAAATGGTGATGAACTCCAGTTCAGTTGTTGCATTCTCTAATGACAAAACATCACATAAACTTCTCGCATCGATGAATTGACAAACCAGTCCTTGAATGCCATTTAAGAACTTGACCTGAAAATCTCCATCTCCGTTGATACTCAAATCACCCAACACAACTGTTTTAGTTGGAAAAAAATCACTGTCACACCAATAATTTAAATCCACCATTCCTACTGAAATTGTATATGCGCTTAATGATTGAATCCCATCCCAAGATCTGAGATACTCCACGAAGTCAGATAGACCATCGAAATGGCATTTCAAACTTTCCAAATTTCTCAAGGATGCTACCTCCTTTCCTTTAACTGTTATCGGAGCATATCTTTGATCAATTAACGTTTCCTCTAGTACAAAGACTTGCAGGTGAGAGAGTTCTGGTAATATCCCACTAGGAAACTCCTTTTCACCACATCCATTCATTCTAAGATACCTTAGGTTGGTTAGGCATTCCATTCCCTGAGGCATCTTTTCAAGTGCGGTATTAGAGAGATCCAACCTCTTCAGTGCCCTGAGCTTCTTTAATGATGGAACATGTCTTAAGTTCTTACAATAATTGAGCAATAATGCAGTGAGACTCACCAAATCAGAGACACAGTCTGGCAAATTTTCAATACCTGTGCAAGACAGATCGAGGACCTTGAGCCCATGCAATTGCTTGAAAAATGAATCCGCAATCAATCGCAGCTCGTTATTCCCACGTAAAATTAGAGATGACAAATTTGGACACATTGGTGAATGGCTGGAAGGAATTTCTTCGATCTGGTTTCGCATTAGTGAGACTCTTGTGAGATTCTCTGTCCACTCCTCTGCATCTGGTATCTCCTTTAATTGCGCACCTGCTTTAACCATGACTTTAGAGTTTTCTATTTGGATGGCCATGTCCCTAATCAAGTCATGCATCTTGACACATCTACTATGACCATACTCAACACTTTCCAATAAACAGACATTTTCAAGTCTATTAAGCATCGTGTGGCCCTCATCAAATGCATCTATCCTGCTCCTCTTTCCTTCAATTATTCCCTCATCGATCAAATAATCTATCAACATCCCCCTTTCAATAGCATCATCCTCAGGAAATAATGCACAGTACAAGAGACTTTTTCGCAGTGCTGGAACACCTAACCGATCATAACTAAACCACAGTAACTTGAATACTTTCTCATCTATGTCCCTAAATTTTGATTCTCTCAATTTGTTCAATGTATTTCTCCACTCATGTGGGTCATCCACTCCCCTCAAGCTTCCTGCCACTGTAATAATTCCCAGTGGCAAACCAGCACATTCCCCAGCAATATCTTTCGCAATTCCTTCTACTTCTGGTGAAAGTGCTCCATCACGTCCAAGTTTCTCCATGAACAAAATCCAAGCTTCTTCCTCATAAAGTAGCTTCACTTTGATTTTGTGGCGGCAAGCCATCCCACTTCCGGTAAAAGGGCTATGTCACATCCAAGTTTTTCCATGAACAAAGTCCAAGCTTTTCCTTCAGAAAGTAGCTTCACTTTGATTTTGTGGCGGCAAGCCATCCGATGACAAACCGTTTCTGATCTAGTTGTCATAATCAGCTTGCATCCTTTCAACAGCACATGAATTCCCACTTCATCAAGTTCAAAATTGTTCCACAAATCATCTAAAATGAGAATCCATTTTTGTTTCGTACTTAGTTCTTCTGACAATTTAACAGCTCTATCCAGATCATCATCTTCACTTGAAAGGTCTAGATGAAGACTTTTAGCAATGAGATTCTGCAATCTAGTAATGCTAAAATCTTGTCCTTAGTTCTTCTGATAATCTGGCAGCTCTATGCAGATTATCAACCTCCTTTGAAAGGTCAAGATAAAGAAGTTCAGCAATAACATCCTGCAATTTATTAATGCTGAAATCTTGAGACACAGTTAACCACCAAACATGATCACAAATATCTGGTTTTTGTAGAAGCTCATTATGGACATGTTGCAGTATTGTGGATTTACCAACTCCCCCCATCCCATAAATGCCAATGATTGGGACTTTATCATCCATTAACAAAGACCATATCTCCTTCGTATTCTCTTCATTGTCTGTTTCTGACTCTAAATAATAGAGTTCTTCGTCACTGGTGACATCATCTAAAGATTCTAGAGGTGCTAGATTGTATTGTTCTAGGGCTTCTTCTAGAATGATTTCTTCAAAGGCTTTCATTTGGGCCTTTGTGGGCTTGGTATTTGGACATTCATAGCTCATATGTCCAATTTCTTGGCAAATCCAACATTTGCATGTCTTCTTTTTCTGAGGACAAAATTTTTGTTTATCATTTTGTGTTAATTCTTTGGGCTCTTCATTTAAGCCTTTTAGATCCTTATAGTTTTTTATATAGAATCGTTTTCTTTTATTTGGATTTTTAAAATATTTTTTATATCTTTTAGGATTCTTATAATACTTCTTCTTTTTAGGTTTTCTAAACCTATATTTCTTTTTCAGCTTTTTCTTCCATTTTTTAATTTGTGGAATAGTTTGACAACCATACATGGTTTCTGGTCCTTGGAATTTAGGACAACAAAGATTAATTTTCTTTGTCTTTTTAAGCAACTGTCTTTCAGTGCATATTTTTGTTAGTTTCTTGGAAACTATATTTTTTTGCTATCATTAGACTTAATTTACTAATATGTGGCAACTGTTGATATTCTTCTAAGCTTTCTTTACCTATGAAAGGTATCTTTCTAAGGTATCCTTCGATGTAACTAATCCATTCAGTATTAGGTACACTTAAAAGGGATTCCTCATAATCACAGGTGAACTGATCTAAATAACACAGATCACAGATCTGTAACTTAGTCATGCGTTCCCTAGCTTCTTCTTGTTTAATCCTAACTTGGTTTTCACCATCATTAAGATAATTTGTTCCTAGAAACACTGTGGATAACAGGTTTACTATGTTTTGGAGAAAATCCTCTGATGATCCTCTCATGAATTCATCCTTATTGATTCCTTCAATAAGTTCGCTTGCCATTCTGGATGATTTGTTTATCATCAAAATATGGGCTAATTCAAAATCCTCACTAAGATTTGAATCTATTGCTATGATTAATCTTAAGGAATTATGCCAGGATTGAATCCTACGTTTTCTTTCCTTTAGATCTACACAATCTATGTCTAAAATATCAACTTGATATTTCTTTTCAGGTGCATAGTCTTCAGGGATATTATATCTCTGAAATCTACCAGTTCCTGATCTATATGATCCTCCTAGGGGAGCACTTTGATAAGTCGTATTATGACTTCTTGTGGGTCTAGGTCTTGAGGGCCTATCATAACTTACTCCACTACGTGGGTTTCTAGAGGCTCCTTGGGCTGAAGACTCTGCTTGGTTAGCATTCATGCTATCTTCTGTTTCTTCAATGTCTACATTGAGATTATATTTTGGGTTTGGTATTGCTACCAAAACATTTAAATCCTCATGTTGTTCATGGGCTTGTTCTATTTCTGGGTCTTCACAACTCAGAACTTGAATAACCTTATTGGTCCATTCTGTATGGTCATGCGCCATATAATATTCTAACAGTTGTTCCTTAACTGTTTTGTATTCCTTAATCATGGTCTAGGAATATATGTAAAGCTAGTGATTGTAGCTGGTTTTAATCCTGAAGGGGATTTATCATCTTTTGCCATTCCTATTGGTGGATGGGTTGTTTCTTTTCCTAAAGTTGGTGCTATAGGAATTTTTCCTAGATTCTTTTCAAAGGCTAAAAGAATCTCTTTATTGCATTCACATGCTTTGATACTGTCTGAACAGTATTTGATGGCATCGGCCATTTCTAAAAGGCTTCTTTTTATTTCTTCGAGGTCTTTTCTTAAAGCAGCAATTATTGAGGCCGCTGAAGTTTCTATGTGTCTTTGTAGAACACTTATCTGTTTGTCTTCAAGTGTCTTAAAGTCACTTGATAATTGAAGTATGACCTTTTCTAAGGCATCTATCTTTCCAGCCATTGTTTTAGACTTTTAAGTCTATATTTTGGACTATTGTTAAGATTTGTTCAATCTTATTTGGATCTATTTGTTTATTTATTTCTAGATATTCTGTTTTATCTAGCTTTTGTTCCAAAGATTTTAATCTAAGGTTCATCGTTTCTATCAGGCTTTTAACAGTCTTGATATCTTTCTCTATAGGTTCTAATGTGTGCTGGACATTAGCTACCAAATCTTTTAATCCATTATCTAAAAAATGTGGATATTTGAGAGGTTTTGGGAAGTCGTCAATATCACTATCCCCCCCACTGAAAAGTTGTTTGGATGGGAAGCCAAACACATTACTGATACTAGTGACCAGTATTAACACAGATCCTAAGACTGAGTTAATATTATTTAGATGGTTAAGACATCCATCTATTCCTCTTCCACCTTGGTAAGCATATGGTGGTGGATTTGTAGTTACATTTTGGTGTTTTAAACCAATGTATCGTTTGTTAAAATATATATGAGGTTTAACCTGGTGTGGTCCACTCATAATTTTTTATCAGATAAGTCTAAGCTTAAATGGTTTATCCTTTTACTAACAGCGGTGAGGCTGTCATTTGTTGGTGGTGGCAAACCACTCATCCTATGTTGTGCTTTTATTAAAGCAGCTTTTGATTTGGAAGAAGATGATGCTTCATTCCATGTTGGGTTGTATGTCCAATGATTTATTATCCTTGGATTTTCTTCCTCTGCTGAGGATTCTGAATCCTGCCTATGAGGCCTATTCATAATTTGTAACTTAGGTTGGGTTCCTAAGAATGGTTTTGGACTTAAATTCATGGCCCATACTGAATCAAGAGGATCTATCTCTTGAAAGGGTATACTGGAGATCTGTCCGAACTCCTTAAAGATTCCATCTATGCTAATGGAGTCTTTATTTTTGAACATCATTGAATGATGACTATTTGTTAGGGCATAACAAATCTTATAGGTAATGCTAAGGGGCATATCACCACTACGCATTAAATCTGTTCTCTCAAATTCATGAGCAATATACCTCATAACGAAGATGATGAAACTTTTCATCAAGAAGTTTTTGAAGCAGAAGGCATGTTTGCCCATGACATTACTATTGACAGTAATGTATTAAACCAGGTAAGTAAAACAGACTTATCTTTAAATACTAAAGATGTATTTAAATCTTTAAGTACAATAGCTTCTCTACAGAATAAATTATTCCGTAGGAAAAATCATATAATTACCTGCATAGGTACTAGAGAATATCCCATAGATATTAAAGATACTCGTGGTAGTACAGAAATACCTTTAGTCTTAAAGGAAGAAATAACACAGAAGTTGGCAAAATTACCAACAGATATTAGAAAAACCATTTCTTACATTCATGTAGGAAGTATAAAAGTAATGTTAAAATCCACTTTCAGAGTAGGAATAAACAGTCCGGTCAAACTTG
This sequence comes from Populus euphratica, assembly GCF_000495115.2. NCBI lineage: Eukaryota > Viridiplantae > Streptophyta > Magnoliopsida > Malpighiales > Salicaceae > Populus > Populus euphratica. The sequence continues at coordinate 101,122 of NW_011500112.1, forward strand.
CTATCGTGGATAGAAGAATGCCTGACCCAAAAGATGCTATCTTTGGAGCAGTCCAAGGAAATTTAGCGTACGGTAAATTAGTATTTACCTGTAGTCCACGTTTCTGTTCTGAGTGCTTATTAACTAAGAACGCAGGACTAAAGTGTGGGGACTTACTTGTTTCTATTAGATTGGCATCTAATAATTCTTGAATTTGTTTAGCAAATTCTTCTCTATCGGGTGCAGTGTATTGCATCGGTGGAACTTTTATTTTAGTTGAAGGGTCAACTAATTCTATATGAGCTCTAAACTTGTATTTAGATATTTTGTTGTCTAATGGATTGTCACTGCAAACCATTTTTAATTTATCTTCTATTGTAGATAAATTTATTAGACTGAGTAAAAAGTCTTCTGAGGGTGTGATGAAAGTACAGATACTCTCCCCCAAACTTTTTTGATCAAAATCAAGATTTTGAACAATATTTTCGGGTTCAGGAACCTTAGAATGACTGCCATGGCGTTGGGAGTCAAGAAATCCAGGCTGACCACGATGATAAGCCTTGGATATTTTGGGGCAAACAACAGTTTGTCCTTCATGATGGAAGATAATAATTTTTCCCCACTGGGCAAAAGGCTCATAAAGCCGACAAAAATTATTACCTAGCAAAATATCATATCTAGAATTTCTTCTTGAGGGATTTTTGTCAAGTCAGTCCATTCGACTTGATTGAGGTCTATAATTTCGTCTACTTTACATAAAGGTAAAGCGTCGATTTCTAAGAAATCATTGATTTCTTTATCTGTGAGTTGTTCAGACTCATTATTTGTGAAACACGAGTTAGTGTTATCATTTAGAAGTAGGTCCCAGCCTTCTTCTTTTTCTAATTCTTCCCATGTGGGAATCTTATCTTCAAGATTACTCCTGATCTGAGCTATCAGAGCTTGTCTCTGAATAGTCATCTGGTTCATTGTCTGTTTCTGACTCTAAATAATAGAGTTCTTCGTCACTGGTGACATCATCTAAAGATTCTAGAGGTGCTAGATTGTATTGTTCTAGGGCTTCTTCTAGAATGATTTCTTCAAAGGCTTTCATTTGGGCCTTTGTGGGCTTAGTATTTGGACATTCATAACTCATATGTCCAATTTCTTGGCAAATCCAACATTTGCATGTCTTCTTTTTCTGAGGACAAAATTTTTATCTATCATTTTGGGTTAATTCTTTGGGCTCTTCATTTAAGCCTTTTAGATCCTTATAGTTTTTTCTATAGAATCGTTTTCTTTTATTTAGATCTACACAATCTATGTCTAAAATATCAACTTGATATTTCTTTTCAGGTGCATAGTCTTCAGGGATATTATATCTCTGAAATCTACCAGTTCCTGATCTATATGATCCTCCTAGGGGAGCACTTTGATAAGTCGTATTATGACTTCTTGTGGGTCTAGGTCTTGAGGGCCTATCATAACTTACTCCACTACGTGGGTTTCTAGAGGCTCCTTGGGCTGAAGACTCTGCTTGGTTAGCATTCATGCTATCTTCTGTTTCTTCAATGTCTACATTGAGATTATATTTTGGGTTTGGTATTGCTACCAAAACATTTAAATCCTCATGTTGTTCATGGGCTTGTTCTATTTCTGGGTCTTCACAACTCAGAACTTGAATAACCTTATTGGTCCATTCTGTATGGTCATGCGCCATATAATATTCTAACAGTTGTTCCTTAACTGTTTTGTATTCCTTAATCATGGTCTAGGAATATATGTAAAGCTAGTGATTGTAGCTGGTTTTAATCCTGAAGGGGATTTATCATCTTTTGCCATTCCTATTGGTGGATGGGTTGTTTCTTTTCCTAAAGTTGGTGCTATAGGAATTTTTCCTAGATTCTTTTCAAAGGCTAAAAGAATCTCTTTATTGCATTTGACAGCCTGTCTTCTACTGAAGAAAGCGACAGCCCAGCTGCCACAGATTAAAGGGCCAACAACATGTGAAAGGCCAACAACAACGTGGACCCTACCACGATAAAAAGGAACTATGTAATAATAGATATAGTTTGGCTATAAAAGCCATAGAACCCGAGATGTAAGACTCAGAATTTTCTGAGAGAAGAAACCCCTGTAAAAACAAAAAACCTTGCTATTGTAGTCTCAAAACCTTCCTTTCAATAAAATATATTCCCAACGTGGAATATTAAAATATACACATTTTGTGTCTCTAAAGTATACTTATATACTTTCTAAAGTATCTACCTACATTCTGTAAGTAGCCTACTACGTGAGTCTCCTGGAGCACCTGAATAGCACAAAGTAAGTCCCGTATGATGATGATGAGGAGAAGGGCAGAAGTGTTGGTGTTGGAGCTGTATAATGGCGAAAGTATAAGGGTAGTGTCTTCAAAGATACAGAAGAAAGAAACAGTATAAAGGTATGTCTAATACTTTTACAGAAATAGGAAATAAGTTCTGTGAACTTATAGATTGTATAGACTGGTCAAACATACAGTCTTTACGACATATACATGATATCTTACAATCTAAGATAAACTATCATGAGGATAGAATTCCAAATGACATAGAAGATGATTATTTCAATCAACCCCAGAATATACATCTAAGCTTCAAACTTAGATTATTAAGTAGTCTTTTACGAAAGATTAAAAAATATATTGAGGAATTAGAAGAAGATTCCCAAGATCCACAGGCTTATGAGTCTGAAGAAATAGGTGATTATGATCCTACTAGTTAGGAATAATGTATATCGACTGGAAACCAGTAACTAGAACCTATGGTTCGTATTTCTGGTATAACTATGTTGTGCTTTTATTAAAGCAGCTTTTGATTTGGAAGAAGATGATGCTTCATTCCATGTTGGGTTGTATGTCCAATGATTTATTATCCTTGGATTTTCTTCCTCTGCTGACTTCCCAAAACCTCTCAAATATCCACATTTTTTAGATAATGGATTAAAAGATTTGGTAGCTAATGTCCAGCACACATTAGAACCTATAGAGAAAGATATCAAGACTGTTAAAAGCCTGATAGAAACGATGAACCTTAGATTAAAATCTTTGGAACAAAAGCTAGATAAAACAGAATATCTAGAAATAAATAAACAAATAGATCCAAATAAGATTGAACAAATCTTAACAATAGTCCAAAATATAGACTTAAAAGTCTAAAACAATGGCTGGAAAGATAGATGCCTTAGAAAAGGTCATACTTCAATTATCA
>NW_011500112.1:105460-122711 GCF_000495115.2 Populus euphratica
AAATTGATAGTTAGTTCATTGCACAATCATAGGAGGGAAAAAGACTACGATAATTCAGTTGTACTTCTTACTTGCTGAGTATTTAAACCCCTATTTTGACTTTGCAGGGAAGTGCCAAGGCCAGGATTTGAGGCATTTGGCCTAGCAGTTTGATTTTGCAATCCTCGGACTTGGAGGTTATCCATCTGTGACCTATATATAAATGAAGAGATCATATTATAAAACCTTTCCATAATTGGTAGTCTCTCTTAAGCAGTAAAAGTTAATGGTGTTCAACCACAACAGCTAGAAGTCAATCAGTACCGAGGCACGAAGTTCTCTTGTTGGACATTGTCTATGTTAGGAATTACAGCAGCTCGATCGACTTGTCCTTGATTAGAAAAATATTGACTCCTGAATCCAAAATCATTTGCAAACAATATATTTAGCTTGTTGGGTTCATGTTCAAGCTATGATGTTTGTTTCCTGATTGAAAAACTAATTTTTTTTATATATAGAAAATACTAAACATGAAAAATTGGATACCGGGGAGCAGGAAAAGAAGGTCCAGGTTGAATGTGGTTGCCACAAAGTTCTGAAGTGGTTGCGTTTGATGTCATATAGCCATGTCCCGGCTGTGGTTGATGAGTATTGGAGTACTGATGCCTGAATAATATTCAAATAGTTAGACTTGGAACTGTTATTCTAACTTGGTTGATGTTCATAATTCTTTCCATTATGTGCACACAAAAAAAAAGAGAGATAGAGAGCTCAAAAAGACTTGAAAGATCCTCGTCAATTTTTCAAGTTTATTGTTTTCATGATTAAAAGAGTGTATATGTATTCGAGGTTAATACCATTGATTCATCGCAGGCACTTGATTGCTCATTGGTAACTGATAATTAGTCCATTGTTGGTCCCTAAATAAGCAACATTTGTTAGTGATTTCTTCATACATATGCATAATTCTTTGCTATTAATCCACTAAACATTTGATATCATTTTAGCTTACCTCAAAGGATTGGCGCATTGAGGATGAAATAAATTAGGCAGATACCTATATTCAAACATAATGAATTCATTTAGTGTGAACAAGAAGAAGAAGTTAAATAATGATGAATATTATGATAATAAGAAAAATTAACTGTAGAATAACTAAATTGCAAGAAATCATCTTCTGATAAAATATGCTTAAGAATGACGTACAAGAGAAGCTCAGATTTATTGAATGAATCTTCTGGTAATTGAAAATCGAACTGATTCGATGTCAAGTTGACATCATCCTCATTAAAAGACGGTTGGACTCCTTCCATCTGAGGTTTAAGAAAGAACAGAAAGCACAGATTAGATATGTGTGTGTGTGTGTCTATATATATATATATATATGACTTATTTGTTAAAGAGATTCAGATGAAAAATAGGAAATATAAATGTTGCTGTTAATGATTTAATTCTTTGTTTTAATGCTAAATGTTGATTTATTTGTCACTTGTTGTAAACAAGTTTAATGAAAGGTAATTAATACTGATCAAGTTAATTCATGAATGAGTAAGAGACAATTTCATTGAATCATTATGTCAGAAAATATTGGATAAAAATAATTAATGGCAGTCCCACAGGGCATGGATTCCAAAATCTAGTATTGGAAAAGAAATCCCATATATAAGGAGTTAAAAACAGCAAAGAATTTTGAAAAGACAAAAACAATGAATTCAAGGTTTAGGGTTAATTTACTAGGCATGGATTACAAAATCTGAGAAAAAGATCGATTTATTTATCATGGATTACTTTAAAGATTCAGACAAGATGGAGTACAATTAATTTACCTGGATTCAAGATGTTCTTCAAGTGCTTGCTGGTTTGCTTAAGCAGTGATCAGCCAAAAGAAAAGGAAGAGAAATCACAGATCAGAGAAGAATTTATGGCTTAGAAAAATAATAAATATGCAGTATACATAAATCTAGTTCGCACAGATCATGAGATGAGATGTGGAAGAGAACGTTACATACTATTATTAGTAAGCTCACCTCAATAATAATTAATTTTCGTATTGTTGGACAGGAAGGAAGTTGCGAGGAAGCAACCCAAACATTACATTATAAGATATAGAAAGTTAACGTGTGGACCCGCCCCAATGTTGTCATTTCGAAGAAGCTGTCAAGAAAATGTAAACACATGGATATGAGACAGAATAGCATATGTCTGTATTTCTGCATTGTGTACAGGTTTTTTTTTAATATATTTTTTATTTAAAAATATATTAAATAATTTTTGAATTTTTTTTTATATTGCCACGTAAAAAAATTCAAAAATATTAATTACGAACAGTCAATTGATATAGTTTTATAGGTTTTTAATTAGTCTAACTGATTTGAGTCATGTCATGGTTAATGGTTATCAGAACAACTAACACCCCGATAAAAATAATAATAATTTCACAGTTGAACAATGCTTTTTAAAAACCTTGATATTTTTTTATTTTAAATTAAATTTTTTAATATTTTTAGATTATTTTTACATTTTAATGTTAAAAACATTTAAAAAATAAAAAAATATTTTATTATATTTTTAAATAAAAAATAATTATTACCACACCATCAAACATTATCTTATTTTATGATACTATACTTAAACTTTTCCACACCAATGGAAATTATTATTTTTTCCAACACCCTTCTACAAATTTATATTCTTAGCCCTTGACCAAAGTATGATTTGCTAGCCAACTTGCACATTAGTTTCCGATTAATACAAAGATGATCGTGTTTTTTTGTTGCCAAATAATTATTATCACACCATCAAATATTATCTTATTCTATGATATTATACTTAAACTCTTCCACACCAATGAAAATTATTATTTTTTCCAACACCCTTCTACAAATTTATATTCTTATCCCTCGACCTATAAAGTATGATTTGCTAGCCAATCTGCACACTAGTTTCCGATTAATAAAAAATGATCGTGTTTTTTTGTTGCCAAAATTGTCGGCCAATAATTTTTTTTTTCATTTTTTAATGATTTTTTTATCTCAAATTCATAAATTAAAAAATTAACAAAATAAAATTTTAAATTAAAAATAAAAATCAAAATAAAAATGCAAAAACTCTAGGGAACAGAATTTTGAAAAACACACCAGGCTACTTTTTTATTTCAGATATTTGGTGTTCAATGTTTCAATTATTTTTAATGAATTAAATTGAATAAAATTTTATCAAATCAAATACCAACTTAAATTAATCGTTGAAGCTGTTTTTTTTTTTTTTGTTTACCTTGAGAACTTCATAATTAAGTATAATAAATTATTAACCTCAAATTCTCAAATTCTCATGAATATAAAATTAAAAATAAAATAATCAGCTTAAATAATAATTAATTAACATATTGCCGGGTAATAAGGAAGTTGTCAGGAAGCAACCCCCCGCTCTACCAAACATGAGAGTGTTTTGTTTGGAGATTATTTTGGTTTATTTTTTTATGGGCATATAAAAAATATATATTTTTAATTTTAAAAAATATAATTTATATTTTAAAAAATTATTTTTTAATAAAAAAACTATCACATCTCCATACCAAACATATATTATATTATAAGATATATAAAGTTAAGGTGTGGACCCCACCAATGTTACAACTTCGAAGAAGCTGCCAAGAAAATGTAAACACATGGAATTTTCAAAATAAAATAGTATATTTATGCATGCTGTAAATGTTTTTTAAAAATATTTTTTACTTTTTATATGATAATATCAAAATAATTAAAAAATATTAAAAATATATTTTTAAAAAACTCATTGGGATTGCAAAGATAAACCAGTTCTAACGTTTAAATTGTTTTAAAAATATTTTAAAAATATAAAAATAAAAAGGGTTTAAGGTGTATTGGGTAGTTTTTATCCTTCTGCCTTTGAGAGTGTCCATCAGAGCAGAGTGATTTTACATAACCATGAAATTTTTATGAGACAAATTATAATGATTTTTTTTATTTTACTAATATACCCAAGCTGTTTATAACTAGATGCTACTTGCTGAGGTGGATATTAGCAACAGAGGAAAGCATACAAAAGTAAACAAAAAAAAAGGATAGCAAAGACGGAAGCATATCAAGCTAACAAAATCAACCCCACCAATTCTCAAATATTCAGATTTTAAAAAACACATGGAAATAATAATTTAAGAAGAAACATGTTTTCAAGCTGTGTCAAATGGAGAATGCTTTAATTAATACGAGGAAAATCTTGTTGATAATATAGTTCGGTATAGCGTACTGCCAGTTAAAAATTACAATCATTATTGATTTTTAATGTATTTTTTATTTAAAAATATATAATAATTTTACAGTTGAATCATGTTTTTAAAAACAATTTATATTTTTTATTTTAATTTAAAATTTTTATATTATTTTGACATTTTAATGTTAAAAATAAATTTTAAAAAATAATAAAAATATTATTTTAAATAAAAAAATACAATTTTTATCACACTATTAAACAATATCTTATTTTTTGATTGTATACATGAACTTTTCCCCACCAATGGATTTTTTTTAAAAGAACAGAAAGCACATAGCAAAGAATATATATATATATATGAGTGGATTACTGGGTACACACGTTACGTAAGTCAAAATAACAGAAAAACAAATAAATGGTGAAAAGCATATTTTAATGGCAGTCCCATTAATTGGAAAAGAAAAGGGTGAATCTAAAATAAGGAGTTAAAATCGGCATAGAATCTTGAAAAGACGAAAACAATGAATTAAAGGTTTAGGGTTAATTTAGTATGAACATCGTAATCTTATGTTTGGACACAATATGGTAAGAGTTAAATGGTGAGTGTCTAATCAAAAAAAATGTTGTTCATCATTGTTGTTTAAAGAAAGAAGATTGTCTCTCACATCAGCTATAAATAAAGAGTGTCATTGATAGTTGATCACCATGAAATAGAGAGAAATACAGAGAAAGCTTAGAGTGAGAGTTGAGTTGAGTAGAGTAGAGAAGTTTTTCTCCTCCTCCTTGTTTTTGTTGTTTGTATTGCTTTTGAGCTTGATTAATACAAACTAGTAGCTCCATGGAGTAGGCAAGTTGTCGAACCACGTAAATTGATGTGTGTTTGAATGCTTGAATGTCCTAACAACTGGTATCAGAGCTCGTTCTTGAAAAAGAGGGTGTTTGATCCAAACTCAAAAATCAAAGTTCTCAAAACGTGTTTTTGAACATACCATCATGAAGAGAAAGACTAGAGGAAGACTAGAGGAATCCATTGGTGAAAACACGGCAAAAAACCAACGTCTTGCATGCCAACACGCACCTGCACGCACCATCACCAGCATTGCCCACGCGTCACGCGTCTTCCTCGCCCGTTTCCTGCAACCTGAGCCGGGTTGACCTGACACTTCAGCAGCCACGCAAGCAGTTATGCACAGCCAGCAACCACGTCACCTTCCACGTCAGCTGCCACTTCATCCCTGCCACGCCAGCAAAAAATACATGTGGTTCTGCCACGTCAGAATTGTGGGGCTCGCATATCTTACGTGGCTGACATGTCAACATATTCAAGTTAGCATTTTGGGTTTTGATCCAGTGTGGTGCAGCGACTATTACTCCTACCACGTGGCTTCATCTGTAGCGTCCAGTGATCTCAAAGTTTGATTGTTTAAATTTGAGCCATCCGAAGTCCGATTTGGATGATCTTAGTGTCGTTTCTAATATTTTTTGCCATTCCAGACACATCTGTAAGGTCAGATTTTACAGATTTGAATCCAAGAAAGATTAAAAATGGCTGATGAAATAAAGGTTGCGGGAATTGAAAAATTTGATGGAACTAATTTTGGATATTGGAAAATGCAAATTAAAGACTATCTATATGGGAAGAAACTTCATCTTCCTCTGTTGGGGAGCAAACCAGAAAACATGTCAGAAGAAGATTGGCAAATTCTTGATAGACAAGTTTTGGGCATTATCCGGCTATCCCTGTCAAGAATAGTTGCTCATAATGTTATAAAAGAGAAATCCACAGCAAGATTGATGGAAGCCTTGTCTGGGATATATGAGAAGCCATCAGCAAATAACAAAGTGCACTTGATGAAGAAGCTGTTCAACCTGAAGATGACAGAAAACACCTCTGTTACACAGCATCTTAATAATTTCAACACCATCACAAATCAATTGTCATCCGTTGAAATTGAGTTTGATGATGAGATCCGAGCACTTATTTTGCTAGCTTCACTTCCAAGCAGTTGGGAAGGTATGAGAATAGCCGTAAGTAACTCAGCCGGAAAATCCAAATTAAAATATGATGACATCCGAGATCTGATTTTAGCTGAAGAAGTACGAAGAAAAGACTCGGGTGAAAGCTCAAGTTCAGGTTCAGCTTTCAACATCAACACTCGAGGAAGGAGACAAGACAGAGGCTTATCCAGAGGCAGATCAAAATCCAGGTACAGAAGCAAAAGCAAGTTTGGACCCAGGAAGCAGGTTGAATGTTGGAATTGTGGCAAACCTGGCCATTTTATGAGGAGTTGCACAAAACCAAAGAAACCTGAAGCTGATTCTGTAAATGCGAAACCTGAAGCTGATTCTACAAATGCCACTATAGACATGGTATAAGATGCTTTGATTCTTGCTGTACATAGTCCTATTGATGATTGGGTTCTTGATTCTGGAGCTTCATTTCACTGTACTCCACACCATGAAATGATGCAAAATTACACTGCTGGAAATTATGGGGTAGTCTATCTGGCCGATGGACAACCATTGGAGATTGTGGGTATAGGAGATGTGCAAATCAAGACAATGAATGGATCTACATGGAACTTGCAAAATGTAAGGCATGTTCCTGAACTAAAGAAGAAGTTGATCTCGGTCGGACAACTTGATGATAGTGGCCATTCAATCCTTTTCTCTGGAGGAATGTGGAAGGTATCAAAGGGAGCAATGGTTTTGGCTCGTGGAAAGAATGAAAGAAAACCGGCACTCTATATATGACCACAAGATTAGCAGATATAATTGCCTCTACTGAAGCAGAAAATCAGGCACAGCTATGGCATTGCAGACTCGGCCATATGAGTCAAAAGGGGATGAAGATACTTCATTGTCAACGATATTAGAATGGAAAAGAGAGTTCCAGGCACACCACAACAGAATGGCATTGCTGAACGGATGAACAGGACCATCAACGAATGAGCTAGAAGCATGAGGTTGCATTCTGGGTTACCTCAAACATTCTAGGCTGATGCAGTTCATACTGTAGTTTACTTGATCAACCGTGGACCATCAGTTCCTTTGGAGTTCAGACTGCTCGAGGAAGTTTGGAGAGGAAAAAAAGTACAGCTTTCTTATCTAAAGGTTTTTAGGTGTGTTTCCTATGTGCATGTAGATTCTGATGCTCGCAACAAGCTGGATGCCAAATCAAAGAAATGTTTCTTTATTGGCTATGGAGATGAAGAATTTTGATTTTGGTTTTGGGATGATCAAAATAGGAAGATTATCAGAAACAGGAACGTGATCTTCAACGAGAAAGTTTTGTACAAAGACAGATCAAAGGATAGAACCAGAGATAACTGATTCAGATACGAGTTCACAGAAATCTGAATTCATACAATTAGAAGGGCTTCCTGATGTTACCACTCAAGAGTTTTTACAAGAAAGTTCAAGCACATCAGTACCCACCATTACTACACAAGACAATGCAGAGCCAAGTGAACCAGTTGTTCGCAGGTCTTCAAGGACTATAAAGCCTCCACAACGGTTCACACTTCTACTGAATTATATCTTGCTGACCGATGGTGGTGAACCATTAAATTATGAAGAATCCTTACAAGATGGAAACTCGAGCAAGTGGGAGTTAGCCATGAAGGACGAGATGGAGTCATTGCTGAAGAACAAGACTTGGGAGTTAACCAAACTGCCTGAAGGAAAGAAGGCCCTGCAAAACAAGTGGGTTTACAGAGTAAAGACCGAGCATGACGGAAGCAAACGGTTCAAAGCAAGACTTGTTGTAAAAGGGTTTCAGCAAAAGAAGGGGATCGACTATTCTGAGATATTTTCTCCAGTTGTGAAGCTTACAACAATCAGAGTTGTTCTGGGGATAGTAGCTGCAGAAAATTTACATCTTGAACAATTAGATGTAAAAACAGCATTTCTTCATGGAGAATTGGAGGAAGACATTTACATGCAACAACCAGAGGGGTTTGCAATACCAGGAAAGGAGAGTCAAGTTTGCAAACTAAAGAAGAGCCTATATGGTTTGAAGCAAGCTCCAAGACAGTGGTACAAGAAGTTTGACAACTTCATGTGTAGTTCGGGATACATAAAATGTCAAGCTAATCATTGTTGTTATGTCAAACATTTTGACAACTTCTATATCATTTTATTGCTATATGTGAATGATATGTTAATTGCATGATCCAACATGGAAGAGATTGACAAGTTAAAGCAACAGTTGTCAAAACAGTTTGAAATGAAGGATCTGGGAGCTGCTAAATAAATACTTGGCATGAGAATCATCAGAGACAAAGACAAAGGCATACTAAAGCTTTCACAGACAGAGTATGTTAAGAAGGTTCTCAGCAGGTTTAGTATGGATAATGCTAAGCCAGTATGTACACCTCTGGGAATTATTTCAAGCTCAATAGAGACCAGTCACCAAAAACTGAGCTAGAACATGGATACATGGAGTTTCAGAGTCTGCAAAAGAGAGCTAGTATGGCTACAGAGTTTCCTATAAGAATTGGGCAAGATGAATGGAAAGGGTACTTTGTATAGTGACAGTCAGAGTGCAATCTTCCTTGCCAAGAATCCAGCATTTCACTCCAGAACAAAGCACATATCGATCAAATATCACTTCATCCGGTAATTGCTCGACGATGAACAACTGTTACTTAAAAATATCTGTGGAAGCAAGAATCCAGCTGACATGTTAACCAAAGGAGTTACTCTTGATAAATTGAAGCTGTGTAAAGCTTCAGTTGATTTTAAAGATTAAAAAACAGACCTAACGCCATTTGTGTCCAAGTGGGAGATTGTTATGTGTGGACACAACATGATTGGTGGTAGCCATGCTTGACATGGTAAGTGCTTTTGTCTATATTTTTTTAGTTCTTAAATTGTTTGTTTACTGTGAAGCATAAATTTTAATTATCCTTAATATATATATATATCCCTGAGGCACCATGAAATAGAGAGAAACACAGAGAGAGTTTAGAGTGAGAGTTAAGTTGAGTAGAGAAGTTTTTCTCCTCCTCCTTGTTTTTATTGTTTGTATTGCTTTTGAGTTTGATTAATACAAATAAGTAGTTCCGTGGAGTAGGCAAGTTGTCGAACCACGTAAATTGATGTGTGTTTGAATACTTGAATGTCCTAACATACAAGGCATTGATTATGAAATCCGAGAAAAAAGATTGATTTATTTATCATGGATTATTTCAAAGATTCAGACAAGATGAAGTACAATTAATTTACCTGGATTCAGGATGTTCTTCAAGTGCTAGCTGGTTTGCTTGAGCAGTATTAAGAGAAATCACAGATCAGAGAAGAATATATGGTTTAGAGAAATAATAAAGATGCAATATACATAAATCTAGTTCGCACTTATCATGAGTCTGGGAAAGGAAAATAGGGAATTGTAGAATGAGATGAGATGTGGAAGAGAATGTTACAGCCGCTAGCTCTTTTACTTGCTATAATTTATTATTAAGGTCGCCTCAGTAATAATTAATTAACGTATTGCTTGATAGGAAGGAAGTTGCCAGGAAGCAACCCAAACATATTTCTGCATTATAAGATATAGAAAGGTAAATTATTAAGATAAATTATTAATCCAGGTAAATTAATTGTAATTCTGCATTACAAGATAAATTATTAAGATCGTGACCTATGTAAATTAATTGTACTTCATCTTGTCTGAATCTTACTAATAAACATATTTCTGCATTATAAGATAAATTATTAACATCGTGACCTATGTTCTGGATTGAAGTAGGAAGGTATGGAGTTTCGATTTCACATTGTAACTATACATGATAGACTGAAGAATAACTAAATTGCAAGCAATCATCTTCTGATAAAATATGCTTAAGAATGACGTACGAGAGAAGTGGTGATTGAAGAATAACTAAACCTCTGGAGTGTCGATTCGATATTGAAACAAATTAAAAGAATAGAAGAAAATATTAAATGATTGAATAGAGAACAAAAATTAATTTTCAACGCAGATTATAAGCCGTGGGCATGGATTATAAAATCCGAGAAAAAGATAATTTATTGAATCATGGATTATAAAATCCGAGAAAAAGATCGGTTTATTTATCATGGATTTCTTTAAAGATTCAAACCACATATAGAAAAACAAAAACACCAACAAGATGGAGATTTGATAATCAAAATATTTTTTTATTTTTAATATTGATATATTAAAAAATATTAATTTAATATTTTTTCAAAATAAACAGATTTTTAAATGTAATTAAACATAAATCGGAGTACAAAAACAAATTATGTTTTGATTGCGGGCATAACAACGTTGGCAGTAAGTATCATGATTCTTTCCAATTGAGTCAATTTTAGGATTTTTTTTGGCAGCACGTATATGCTTTAGGAGTTCTTTTTATTAAATCAATATTATAGTAAAAAAAATTAAATCAAAAGAGATAAATAAATGATTCAAATATAATCAACCAATTAATCCATTTAATAGAAAAAAACATTACTGCATCCATAAACTACATTAATCCCTTTTCTAGTTTTTTAAAGAGGTACATCAGTCAATAAGTTTGGAGTACAATGAACGCCGTACCCTTATCTTTCAAATCATCTCATGATCAAACTTTTCGATAATCCATGCCCATGGAAATTATTTTTTTCCCAACTCCCTTCTACAAATTTATATTTTAGCCCTTATCCAATCTTCACACTAGTTTTTCAGATAATCGTGTTTTTTTGTCTTATCACAAAATTGGATCAACCAATAATTTTTCATCTTTTACCGAGTTTTATAATGATTTTTTTACCTCAAACTCATGAATTACTAAATAAAATGAAATTTTAAATCAAAATTAAAAATTAAAATCAAAATGTAAAATGCAAAAACTTTAGAGATTAGAATTTTTAAAAACATCTCATGATGAAATTTCTGGTTTCAGTATCATTTGATTTTCAAAGTTTCAATTATTTTTAATGAATTACATTTAACAAAATTTTGTCAAGTAAACTTATTGAAGCCTCAAATCACAAGTTAATTAAAACAAGTTATCAATTTAAATATAAAAATAAAAATAAAAATAATCATTGATTAAAAAAATTAAAAAATAAAAGGCTATTTTAATCTATAGTGTTTTCTCTCCTGGTACACGGTAAAAGCCTAGACAGTTTTTTCTTTTTTAATTTTAATAATAATTTTCTTCTTTCTATCCCAAGAAATCGAGAATGCTAGTTTCATTCATCAAGATTCTAAATCCTATATTTAGATAAATTAGACAAAAATCCTAGTGCAAAAGTCCTATAAACTAGCCAAACAAATCATACACAGAAAATAAAAGGCCAGAAACATGCTAGCTCAATTTTTGCTCCCCCTAACTAAGAAATGCAGCATGCCCGCTTGGAATTATAGATCATCCAAATTCCAGGGTAAATAATTGGAGAGTAATTTGATAGTGCTTATAGATTAATTAATGTCATTTTATTAGTTATTATTTTATACTTATTTTAAAGAAATAGAGAGATACAACTAGAAGAAGAAAAATCCAAGGTAAAAATATTCTTTATTATTTTTTATGGGTCATGCATTTTATATTATTATTTTTTGTGTTTGTTTTTTAAGTGAATCCAAAAAATTAATAACTAATAATAAATTACTAATTACATCCAAAGAATAATGCGGTGATGGTAGCACAGCATTGATTCTACATGGAGACAAACTAAAAGAATAGAAGAAAATATTAAATGATTTAATAGAGAATAAAATTTAATTTTAAATGCAAATTAAAATAAAGCAGAGTGACTTACGGAGAAAGTACTGAAATTCTACAAACAGTAGAGCGTCGGGGATCCCTAAATTTCCACTTGGAAGGTATACATAATTAAATCAACATAACACCAAATATAACCCTTTTGAAAAATCATTCATCACTTTTTTAAAAACGCAAATGATTATCCCTATTTTTAAAATTCAACGACAGCAATATACTCAAGACCAATATTAAAGTAAAAAAAATAAAAAATAAATCAAAGAATTAATCCATTTAATATAAGAAACATAACTGAATACATGGTCCCCGTGTCCCAAACGTTTTCATCAAAAACCTAAATCTCAGGACTTCTTTGGCAGCCACGTACATGCTTTAGGTGTTCTTTTTTTTTGAAATCCTCATTAGAGGCTAATTTCTAAGCACTTTAAATATAGTTTGAAAGTGTAGTTATCTGTTGTTGACTGTTAAAATATTTTTTATATTGAAATATATTAAAATAATATTTTTTTTTATTTTTTTAAAAATATTTTTAAAATCAATGCATCAAAATAATTCAAAATATATAAAATATAAATTAATTTTTAAAAATATTTTTAAAATACAAAAACAAACAAACAATAAAATAGACTTTCATACACTTATCAAAACCCAGGAACACAATCAGGCATTAGCTTCAAGCAACCAGAGGGAGCTTCACTGCAGTAGAAAACTTCAACATAGCTTGATTTGCTATCCAATCTGCACACCAGTTGATAGCAATTTCTTTTGAACACAATCATGCTTTTTATTTATTATAAATATAAAATAAAGTTGAAGTGAAGTTGGGCCCAATCTTAAATGGTCCAAACATTATTGTTAGAATACGACAGTCCAGTCTTAAAGGTTTTCAACACAATCATTTTTTTTCCTTGTAGCATGTACCATGTCTCAAGCTTCTGTGATCCAAGAATCAGGCTATTGGGGTTTGATGAAGTTAGCTGTTACTAGAAATAAAATAAAATAAAAGAAAATCCTCTTTTAGGTAATTAATTACTCAATTAATCCCCAATTAAATTAGTTTTCTTTTTGTTCACAAAATTTCTAAGAATAAAAATATTTTATTAGACGTCTTAGCTGATTTCTAAACCAGCCTATAATAAAATAAACAAAAAAAAATAAAAGGGGGGGGGCACTCTATTTAATGTCATGAGATTTAGTAATCAAAATATTTTTTTATTTTTAATATTAATATATTAAAAATATTAATTTAATATTTTTTTAAAATAAACAGATTTTTAAATGCACTCAAACATGATTCCGACTACAAAAACAAATTATGTTTTGATCGCGGGCATAACAATCATGGCAGTAAGTACATGCTTTGGGAGTTCTTTTTATTAAATCAATATTATAGTAAAAAGATTAAATCAATACAGATAAATAAATGATCAAAATATAATCAAACAATTAATCCATTTAATAGAATAACTTGTATTAAAATATTTTTTATTTAAAAATATATTAAAATATTTTTATATTTTTAATATTATCACATTCAAATTATTTAAAAATAAAGACCACGTATTCAATCTTCAAAAACTTTAATATGTATTAAGTCAGATTTGTGTAATTACATTTGCCAAGTTTGCTTAATTAAGATGGAATATTTATGGCTACTTTAATCTCTAGTGTTTTCTCTCCCGGTACATGGTAAAAGTCTGGGCAGTTTTTTCTTTTTTAATTTTAATAACAATTCTGTTCTATCTATCCCAAGAACGAACAAAAAAAGAAGAAGAAGAGAAATCACAGATCAGAGAAAAATATATGGCTTAGAAAAGTAATAAAGTTGCAGTATATAAATCTAGTTCACAGTGGTTAAATGCAGAAAGAAAATAAATATGTTTGATAGTGTGATTATTTTTTAAAATATTTTTATTTAAAAATATATTAAAATAATTTGGAGGTAACTTTGATTTTTCTTAAAGCCATACAAAAAACTATAGTCTATATTTTGTAAAAATTATTTTTTAATAAAAATCCACCGTACCTCTCAAAAAAGCGGCCAAAAAAATGTGAACAGATGAATTCTTTTTTAAAAAATAGTATATTTATTAAGTTATTTTAATGATAAATCAATATATGATTTTCATCTTGGGGAAACTCAATAGGATGAAAAATAATATTAATCAAACTTCAAGTTATATTCATTTATCTATCGAGTTAAAAAAAATTAATATGACAATTCAATAGTCTTAAAAAATAATGAAACAAATAAAAAATATTATTTATGTAATTGTAAGCATACTATATAAAAAAGAAATATTTCATATTAATAAATGCTCTTTCTTTCTATTAGTTTATGTTAGTCTTGGATTTTCTTACAAGAATAAAATATATTATTGAATATGAGCAAATTTAAACTTACAAAAATGATTAGTATTTTTACAGATGGATGGAATTGATGAATGATGCAACAAAGAAGGATACGAACCATTACATTTAACGGAGTAATTAACCATTCTACATATTCATTATTTCGAGAGAGAAAGGTCCTTCGGACATCCTTTGCATTAGGATAGAATTGATAAATGATGCAACAAAGATGTATTCTAACAACGAAAGGATTAACAGTACGAAAGGTACAATTCGATTGAGAGAGATTATGCTTACCCTCTATTCTATATTATATTATATCATATTAGTCTCCTCCTATACAAAGTCTACAAAGGGACGAAGGACATCCTTTGCATTGGTATTATATTAGGCGCAGATCAGTCTCCTCCTACTCAAACGTTACAAAGGGACGAAGGACATCCTTTGCATTAGGATGCCCCCCCTCCACTACTGTCTCCCACCATTTTTGTGGACGTGCCCGGATGCATTCAAGAGAAGGGGGAGGAGATGGCTGGCCATTTTCAAGCAACGGAAGACAAATTGGCATCCTCTTCAGCTTCTCACAATCCAGTACATAAATATAATAAAGAGAATTGCAAATCAGTTTTGCACTGCAAATGCTTTTCAGTTCTGGTAAATTACACAAAACCAGTGTTGTTAACTTTGGGAGAATGACTTCCGTGATGGAATTGGAGGTGCTGCTTTCTTCATCTGTTGTTCCTATTATCTCCTCCATTTTCTCACATTCACTAACATAAATCTCTTCCAGGTTTACGAAGTTTGGCAGCAACACAAGTGGGAACCACTTCTTCATGTTGTTACATCCACTACAATTAAACTCTCTAAGACCAGAAAACATACCATTATATGATGGCAATCGTGGTGGTGCAGAGCAGAACCAAGAAGATGAAACCAAGCTCTCCATGCTATTGCAATCCCAAATGGTGATGAACTCCAGTTCAGTTGCATTCTCTAATGACAAAACATCACATAAACTTCTTGCATCGATGCATTCGCAAACCAGTCCTTGAATGCCATTTAAGAACTTGACCTGAAAATCTCCATCTCGGTTGATACTCAAATTACCCAAATTACCCAACCCAACTGTTTTACCTGGCAAATAATCACTGTCAAACCAATAATTTAAATCCGCCATTCCTACTAAAATTTTATATGTGCTTAATGATTGAATACCATCCCAAGATCTGAGATACTCCACGAAGTCAGATAGACCTTCGAAATGGCAATCCAAACTTTCCAAATTTCGCAAGGATACTACTTCCTTTCCTTTAACTGTTATCGGAGCATATCTGTCACCGGATAACATTTCCTCTAGTACAAAGACTTGCAGGTGAGAGAGTTTTGGTAATATCCCACGAGGAAACTCCTTTTCACCACATCCATTCATTCTAAGATACCTCAGGTTGGTTAGGCATTCCATTCCTTGAGGCATCTTTTCAAGTGTAGTGCAAGAGAGATCCAACCTTCTCAATTCCCTTAGCTTCTTTAATGATGGAACACGTCTTAATTTCTCACAATAATTGAGCAATAATGCTGTGAGACTCCCCAAATCAGAGACAGAGTCTGGCAAATTTTCAATACCTGTGCAAGACAGATCGAGGACCTTGAGCCCATGTAATTGCTTGAAAAATGAATCCGCAATCAATCGCAGCTCTCTATTCCCACGTAAAATTAGAGATGACAAATTTGGACACATTGGTGAATGGCTGGAAGGAATTTCTTCGATCTGGTTTCGCATTAGTGAGACTCTTGTGAGATTCTCTGTCCACTCCTCTGCATCTGGTATCTCTTTTAATTGCGCACCTGCTTTAACCATGACTTTAGAGTTTTCTATTTGGATGGCCATGTCCCTAATCAAGTCATGCATCTTGACACATTTACTATCATTATACCCTATTTTTACACTTTCCATTAGGCAGACATTTTCAAGTCTATTAAGCATCGTATGTCCCTCATCAAATGCATCTCCCCTTCTTCTCTTTCCATTAATTATTCCCTCGTCGATCAAATAACCTATCAACGTCTCCCTTTCAATCTCATCATCTTCAGGAAATAATGCACAGTACAAGAGACATTGTTGTAGTGCTAAATCACCTAACCGATCATAACTAAACCACAATAACTTGAATACTTTCTCATCTATGTCCCTAAATTTTGATTCTCTCAATTTGTTCAATGTATTTCTCCACTCATGTGGGTCATCCACTCCCCTCAAGCTTCCTGCCACTGTAATAATTCCCAGTGGCAAACCAGCACATTCCCCAGCAATATCTTTCGCAATTCCTTCTACTTCTGGTGAAAGTGCTCCATCACGTCCAAGTTTCTCCATGAACAAAATCCAAGCTTCTTCCTCATAAAGTAGCTTCACTTTGATTTTGTGGCGGCAAGCCATCCGATGACAAACCGTTTCTGATCTAGTTGTCATAATCAGCTTGCATCCTTTCAACAGCACAGGAATTCCCACTTCATCAAGTTCAAAATTGTTCCACAAATCATCTAAAATGAGAATCCATTTTTGTTTCGTACTTAGTTCTTCTGACAATTTAACAGCTCTATCCAGATCATCATCTTCACTTGAAAGGTCTAGATGAAGACTTTTAGCAATGAGATTCTGCAATCTAGTAATGCTAAAATCTTGAGACACAGTCACCCACCAAACATGATCACAAATATCTGGTCTTTGTAGAAGCTCATTATAGATATGTTTGAATATTGTCGTTTTACCAACCCCTCCCATCCCATAAATGCCAATGGTTGGGACTTTATCATCCATTAACAAAGACCATATCTCCTTCGTATTCTCTTCAAATGCTTGACCCACTGGCTTTGTAGAGCTAGTAGGTAATGGAACTCCTCTAGTCTTGTTGTATTTTAGACTTTCAGAAGATCTAGCTCCAGCACCAACCTGCACT